>NW_007577755.1:675587-808871 GCF_000690725.1 Stegastes partitus | reverse complement strand
GGGGGACAGAAGTCATATTTCCCCCTGTAGTTTTCCATCTTATATTTTGTGACCAGTGTAATAAAGCAACAGCCCCCATTTCTACTTTGATAAGGACTGTAATATAAGAGCATGTGATTAAAAGACAACCACCCCATTCAGCAGTGTATGAATCATTTTCACTAACGGATAAGTGTTTTTGATTGCAAGCTGTAATGTAGAGGACCTTCCCGCCAGCTGTTGCCATACTGAGTTTTTCAGCACCATTGTCTTATACGTGTTTCTTATATTTGTATGAACAGAATGCACTAATTAACTGTCCAAATAAAAAGCACAAAGGTAATAATGTCGATAAGCTGATGGAAGCAACCACAATGAAAATAATGCGAAGTTGTGTTTTCAACATACACCGTCTTCTGCAATCACTTCAAAAAAAAGCATGACAACTGAACGAATGTTTATAAGAGAACTATTATACTGAAATATAAAAACTTATATTTATCATTTTTAAAGAAAAAAAACTGTGTGTTTACAGAAAAATAGATTCAAAGCACATACTTGCTCTCCCTATTAGTATGCAAAGAGGAAAATTATACTGCTCAAGTCATGCTGCCATATCTTATTTGCCATCTTTCTGTTTGTTTGTTTTTTTTTCTCCCTTCCATTATATTTGTTGTGGTTACACTTTATTAGCTGGGATTGTGTTCGGTACTTTTAAGAGACCCTTCAAACGTATTTTTGAAATACTGATGTCAACCACCACCCACTTTATTTCCCTCCTTAAATTGATTTGTTTTTTTTCCCCCAGAACGAACACTGAACAATCACAAATCTTGCAGCAGAGATGCTTGATTGTTTTTCATAGTGATCTAAAGAAAACAACACCTGATTGCAGCAAACTAAAATATGTGTCCATCTTTTTATATTCAGTCTGGGACTAGAGTGTTCTGTTGTATCGTGTTTCACATTTCTCCAATTAACACTGACTGTTCTCAGATAACATCGTTTCACACTAATGCACAACGGCCCCGTTTATAACTCAGTGGGATACTATTTAAATACCTAAGATACAATTGCACAGCTTTGTTTTGCAATTCAATCCACGCCACTTGTCGATATATATTCACATTTGTTCATGGCTTTTTCATTTTAGCCACTGTGTATAAATTTAATATTGTCAGACAGTTATAGCCACTGAGGCCCGGTTGCATCCTGAGTTATCGATATATATATACATACAATGGCCATCATTTTCACTCCTTTCTCTCAGTCACTCAATATCTCGATCCAAATGTGCCTATTATATGGAAACATATCCAAATTCCCAGGTGTTATTCTGCCAGCAGCAGCAGGTCTCATGTTTAAAATGTACACACAGAAAATGTTGGCGATGATAAAAAAAAAAAAAAACTGTTGCAAGATTAGGTCCTTTTCTGATACACGCCGTCTCCGCCAGTGTTCTGTACTTTTTATACTTGCAGCTCTTCACTAATGATCTTTGAAGTAATGGAAGTCAACAGTGTCGCCAAGCCTTGTTGTATAATATTCAAAGTCAAGACTTGTTTACAATTCAACTGTGGCTATTTTACATTGCCTCATGGAAAAGTAAACATTCATGGATTTCATTAGGAAATGGGTTTATTTTTGTCCTGTTTAGCTTCTGTGCATTTTTTTTTTTGTCTTGTTTTGTACTTAAAAGGGGGTTTCATTGAATGACACTGGAGAACCAGCGTTTACAAAGATGTGTTGTTCTCGGAGAATGTGAAGCTCTGCTGGGTTTGCTTTTGTGTCTGGAACAAATGTGTTTACATATATCATGTTAGCTTCCTTTGTTAGCCGCTTACTGTTCTTTGACTCCCCACTGCTGTGGTGCAGAAAGAGTCCGATGAAACTGCAGAAACTCAGTCCAGAGGCACTGAACTCCTTCTGTCACAAGCCCACATCCATATTTGGCTTCTTCTTTTTTTTAAATCTTTTATAAGTGATGGCATTTCTCCCTCAGAAAGACAAAGCAGAGTTTAATCTGCTGCCAAATTCACTTGTTCATCAGAACTGCAATGAGGCTATTCAGTTATTTTTTACATAACCGCTCATAAATACCAGTATACCTCTACAGAAAGCCATTCATTCCAAAAGGAAATAAATAGTATACACTAAATATGCTTGTCATGAAATATATTTATGCATTATAAACTTAACTATGATTAACTTATAAATATCAAATATTTTATGTCGCAAGTAACCTTTTCAAATTATAATTTTCAAAGTGAGTCGGATTTTCTTCATTGCTCACAGAGAATTAATGAGGAAAAGTACATTTGGCAGGCGCGATGCTCGTTAAATCAGCATCGGCATGCGACTCGGGTACTGTGAGTGTGACTGCAAATGTCTGTGAGAAGAGACGAAACAAGAACACGTGAGCTGGAGGTGTCGTGCACACTTTTCAAACTTATCTCATGCAACACAAAATCAGTCAAAGGAGAACGAAATGGCTTTTTTTTGGCTGTTCAAGCTACTTTTTTTTTTTTTTTCCTGTCGTCTGTAACCTCTGCAAGATCCCCCCCAGGGAAATCTGAAAACTACTGTTCTCAGTAGTTAAAACTCTAAATATGAAAATGACACAGTAATGATACTTATGCAATTGCTAAACATTAAATGAAGAGTTGTTTATTTCCTCCCAACAACAGAATGATTTATTTTCTCTCAGTGGAATGTTTTTCCCTTCTTTTTGAAATTCCAACTCTAATTATGTACATAAGCCCCATATAAAGAATATTCAGTGCCAACATGTATTCAGTTGTTGAACTTGGCCTCCTTAGACAATGTGCATGCTTGTGCCAAAGTGGCAGAGAGTCTGGTAGTCTGCCCTCATTTCACCTGATTAGTGCATCTGCCACATGCTTCATTTGTTTCTTAGGATGTAATTTGGAGATAAAAGCCACCACCAGCATGTTGCATTTCTGGTTTCTTTCCATTCCGTTCCTATGAGACACATACTGTATGGGTTCTTCTTGCCACTGCTCCTCTTTTCTCCCAGGTTGTTTACATACCTCTCTTGGTCTCTGACTTGCATGCTGAATAATTTCCAAACCAGGTGTTGGACATGATATTGTCGTCATACTGTGGTTTGTGAAATGCTTTGTAATGGATTGCCTTAACTGAAGATTAATAAAATATTGACAACTTTGGCAGAATACAGGGTGAGTTTTTTTTGTGTCACTACGAGATGAAGCTGCTTTGTAAATACAAGTAATGAGCATGACACTCACATTATATTTTACGATAACCTTGTTAGTGAAGTCCAGTTTTCAGTCTCCTCTAAGCTCTGCTTTTAATCTCCTAACAAGTCCTGAGGGACAAATCTGATCTTTTAGCCGTTAAATGCTCCACTATGTTCTCCAAGTAGTTGTTAGCTGAAACCCAGAGAAACAACATTTTGTGAATCTGTTAGGACCTTATCTATCCATCCTCCTCTTCTTTCAGTCCACAGCTCTGCTCAGAGCAGAGAAAAGAAAACTTGCAGTTTGCCTCAAGTCCAACTAACAGTGAAACAAAGTGCATTGCTTAAAGTTGTCACACAATAATGATGCAAGAAGGAGAAAAAGGTTAAATTTAGTTGTCATTATTAAAGCTGGACATCATCCGATAGGGAAAAGTTTTTTTTTCCTCATTATTGAACATTACAAACATACAGCTGGTGGGCCTACGGTCACTATTCTTGTGTAGAACAATTATTGTATATTAATCAGTAGAGATATAAGGAAGTTAAGACAGTAAATGACACATAAAAAAGCAGTATTAACACTGACAATGTTGTCGCAGTTATCTGAACTAACATCCAAACAGAATGATTGGAAGCAATATCAGATTGGACTCAATAGAACTAAATCAGCCATTAAAAATATAACCACATACATTACAATTTCTGTTTTCCATTAGAGTGAAGTCTTCTATGTACAAGTTAAATTCAACCAGTAAAATATTAATGTTCAGGAAGGACTTAAAGAATCCGACTTTGTTAACGGGAAAGTCACCAACTACAAGTAAAATAGTTAATTCAAAGGTTTGTTAATGTAATCAAATTTAGTAATCAGACTGAGCGTGACTGTTCGAGCCTAGAAAGGCCAGTCTTCGTGTAAATAAGTGTACATATGTGCAGTAATTTACCAAAGATTAGGTGTATTGCTGCCGTCTCACATGAGCCAGCGCCTGTGTTAATGAAATCATGTACAGATCATTTACAGTCTACAGTGCAAATGAATAAACATCTGTGACACCTGTACAGGGCAAAACCAGACATTGTCCGCATGTTAGTACCACTGTAGTTCTGCAACATGATGTCAAAACTACTACTAACTTTGAGAACTGACACCAGGAGACAGTGGGCAGAGCCATGAAGTTGCTCATACAGTCCAAACTTTCCTGTCAACAGCTACTTTTCTCTGGCAGTGGCCACCACACATAACACACTGTGCAGTGATAGTCCTCCTCCAACAGACATCACAGCACCAGTGGTGACTGTCGACGGCATATAAAGACTCTGTGGTTATGTAATACAAACTTTCTCTGAAATGAAAAACCAAACTAAACCCGACCAACAGTTCAATCATCCCTGGATAGCTTTTTTCATTCACATCCCCGCTGGGTTGTCTGTTTCACTTTGTTGTGCATATGGACACATTTCTACACATCTCTGTTTCTGTGGCCCTGGAGGAGAGGATGAGCTTCAGTGCATGTGTGACTGTATGTGGCTATTTGGCCAGCCTTCTGCCATGCCCTCCATCAGTGGTAATTTGATTTTCTGTCTGTTTGCGCAGGTGCCTGCACCAGTGCTTTAACAAGTTACCTTCCATGGCAGTTTTTTCCTAAAGTACTGTGCCTAAGGGTCTTGGAGGTAGGCCCAACTGATTTTCTCTTTGCCCACTCACAATGTGATTTCTGGCTGCGCTACTGGATTACTGGCTTTTTAGAGCTTTGCTGAAAACAGCTGCCTGCTGTGGCAGAAAACAAGAGAGCAGTGAGTGTGATCCAAAACGCTTCAGCTTGGACAGCTGAAAATGACATGAAACTCACTAGAACTCTCCCCAAACCCAAGAAGAGCTGCAGGTTCTGGGGGCAACTTTCTGTAGTTTCACCACTACTATGATGCTTTTCATGTTGTCATCACTCCCAATTTTATCATTAAAAATATTAATGACATCTGCTTTATAGTGGACTCCACCTATGATTCTGGGATTGTTTGTATTTAGCTAGTTAGCATATTTCAGTCATTAGCATGTGCCAGGTTCACCGTCATTCTTGCTCCCACTGCCCTCTTTCCTCACAAACGTGCACAGCATTGAATGGATCAGTTTGAGCCACTCTGTTTCCAGTTTGCAGAGCAAGAACTGTGTACAAACGCAGGATTTGTTTTTGCATCCTGCACCTTCAACTCCCAGTTCTCACCGAGAGTACTCCATCTGTTTAGCATTGCTCTACTATAACACTGAATGTGTCATTTGATGAAAAAAGTATGAAAACTGGTGCAGCAAAACAAGATACATGAATAATCATGAATGTAAAAAAAAAAAATCCCTTCGCTTTTATTGTCAAAACATAGCCCCTACATTATTCTCAATGCAATAATACATCATTGCTTTGAGATTTGGGGATGTTATGCTAGTGGTGGCTAATGTAGCCTCAAAGCTAATTCATGTTTTCTGCATCCATGTGTCCTCAAGAGTAAGCGTGATGTAATTTTCGTCAATCGCTCAGGTCTACCAGGGTCCGTCGTGACTGTGTGGAGTATCTGGACTGCAAGCACACAGACTATCAGGACAACAAATCGTACTCAGAACAAATGCTTGTTATGAGTAGATAGTCCAAGAAGAGGATTTCCATCATTCACACCTATCTAACTCCTCATTAAAAGAGTTGTAATTGAAGTAGTCACCGCCCAAACACAGCAGGAAAGTTCTAAATTCTTCAGAAATCCTGTGCTGCGTCCACCCGCTGAGCTCGGCAAACCTCCGGAATAATCACGTTGACACGGTACTACAGTGAAACCTGTAACTAGCTTCTACTCTGCATCCTTTAAAATGTGCAAAGTATCACAGTATTTAAGAAACATCCCCAGGAACTGCCAGTCTGAACAGAAGTCTGGTTAGAGGACTCCAGTCTGCATTGGTCAGCGCACAGTAATGTGGAATTACCTGTTTCAGATAAGATGCATTTGTCTGTGCTGCACTTAAGTTTTCACTTCATCACCCTAAACAACTAAACATGCTAATAGGTCTGCAGAGCTACTGGGTGAAACACAAGCTCAGTTTACATCCACTACAAGCTACCCAACTGTGAAAACCACTGACTGTAAATAGAAAGATCAAAATGTACCGGACATGCCTGCCTGGGTGGAAACCTGTATTCAAGATTGAATTATTCCTTTCTGAATCCACAAGTCTGGATTTATTCATTTTCAGACTCGTTGTCTTTACATTCAATCATTCACTAGATTTCATGCAGCTCTCTTTGAAGCCAAAAAGACTCCATACATCCATCCATCCATTATCTATACACCGCTTAGTCCTCATTAGGGTCATGGGGGGCTGGAGTCTATCCCAACCGACTTAGGGCGAAGGCAGGGGACACCCTGGACAGGTCACCAGTCTATCACAGGGCTACACTTAGAGACAGACAACCAAGCACACTCACATTCACACCTACGGACAATTTAGAATCACCAATTAACCTCAACATGTTTTTGGACCTTGTGGGAGGAAGCCGGAGAACCCGGAGAGAACCCACGCTGCACGGGGAGAACATGCAAACTCCACGCAGAAAGATTCCGGTGCCCCCACCGGGACGCGAACCGGCAACCTTCTTGCTGCGAGACAACAGTGCTACCAACTGCGCCACCTTGCAGCCCTCCATACAACTTTTTTCAAGTTAAAGTTCCACAATAATACATATATATATATATAGATAGATAGATAGATAGATAGATAGATAGATAGATAGACAGATAGATAGATAAATACAACTGTAAATGTGAGTTCATACAATAAAAAAAAAATCTGCGATAAGACTCTTATTGAATGTTTTTTGTCTTAAATAGGATGATCGATTTGTATCTACATATCTATTCCTGTGGGAAACTGGTGTCCAATCAGGGATTCGCGCTGCCCTCTCACAGAATGTGTTCCCCTCAGAAATGTGTTTTTCTCCCCCTAATTAGATGCACTGCTGAGGAATCAAGATGTCCACCTGGGGAGAGGGAGACAGCAGCTGGAGCCATAAATTACCAGCCTAAGATAGAGCCAACACCTCCCCTGCCCACCCTCTTAGTGCCTGAACAATAACCACCAACTGGCAGCCAGGAAGAAAATCAAGAGCTAATGGCATAGAATTACGTGCTACTTATATTGTATATAACATCACACGTAGGCTATAATATGCAAACATCATTCACAGAGGAGCTCTGCTAAGAATATATAACACCAGTCACTCTGGGGTTCAGGCAGGCAGCATTTTCTGAAAACTGCTATTGAAAGCCTGTCTGGTTGGAAACTAAGCTCAAAGGAATAGTTTTGCACTTTCGGAAAAACTATTTTCACTTTTTTGCCGAGAGTTAAATGAGAAGATTGACTCTCTTATCCCTGTGGTAAATGTGAAGCAGATGGTTACAGATTAGAAACCAAATCTGCCTATTAGAAACTCTAAACTTCACCGATTAATGCATTATATATCTTGTTTGTTTAATCTATACAAAAAAGTTCTGGTTGTATAGGGAGGAATGCTGAACACACATTTGTAACTTAGATACGACACAGTACACATCTGCGTAAATTACATCTGTAATAAAATAATAATAATGCAGTAGGTTATCGAATGTTATTATCTAAGGTTTGCAACTTTTAATAAGTTAAAAAAACAAGCAAATAGATGCATAAACAAAGAGAATTGCATTTCCATTTTGGACAAAAACAGCAGTAAAATGGAAACTGACATGGATATGTTGGTAATTTTATTTAATTCTGAATACCAACACATGAAAGAAAGACTAAGAAGGTAAATAACTGAGTCCAAAACTAATTAACTAAATGTCTGTACAGTTTTAATTGCCTGTACACTAAACAGACGACTTTCTGAACTGTTTGAAAAACTAACTGTTGATTAATTGACAGAGAATCAATCTGCCGCGGTAAGGTCAGCATAGTTCACCGCTCAGGACTCAGTGTCTGTTTATAATCTGCTCAACAAGGTGAGCAGGGAGGTGTGCAGAAACTTTTCCCTGTCTAATCAGACATCAGGGTGGACTGCAGTTTGAGTACTGACCTGGAAACCACCCATAACCAGATGTCTTCATGGTGTGTCGCCCAATTACAACAGTCTCCAGGTAGCGAGCAGCCTCGTGTGGTGGTGGTGGTGGTGGTGGTGGTGGAGGCTGGAGCAGCAGCCGTCAATTTGTAAAGCTCAGGTCAGGTCGGATGAAAACATACAGCTATTTCCTGTCGGATGTGGAGATAGCAGGAAGGATGTTACTTAAGCTAACTGTAGTTAAGCTAACTGCTCTGCTGTTCAGAATGTACTCTTCTTACCTTGAGGCCACAACACAGTACAAATTCACCCACCACCACCACAACTCACTGGCCGCCCCTTGTGTTGGCCATAAATCACCATTAGGCTTCCCGATAGGAATTGTATTATAAGAATGAGTGAGTTTTCAGTGCACTGTAATGGAGCAGTGGGTGGTTTCCCATCACCACCCATATGAGATAATGTGCAGAGATTTGTCCGCTGGGATAAGCGTCCACTCAGAAACTAATTGTGATAAATCGCCTTAATTATCAGGTCAAATTCACGGAAAAGAAACACAACAGCTACATATTCTATTGACCTCCTCACTTTAAACTCAGGGGCAGAGTGGAGATATCTGGTTTGCAGTAACCTTGAGATAAATATCAAATGCATTGAAGGGATTAAAGAGAAAAGAAAAAAAAAAAGCACTATTTAACACACCGACCACATACCTTAATGATATCAGCAAATAGAAAATGGAGCTGAGTATCCACAGTATGGGGGTGCTGGCATCGCAGGGGGGAGTCTGATGTACTGAATATCATTACATGTGGCAGAGGGAGGCTTATTTACTTATTTCACTGCAAACTGGAACAGCCTGCTTACCATAAAAATGCATTTCCATTATAGACAAAAACAACACAAAATTGAAGCTGTCAGGGATATTTTGGCAAATTTACTTGATTCTTTACACCAGCTTGAAACAGGAAGACTGAGGCGGTGAAAAAAACAGAGTCTGAGGCTAATAAACTGAGTGTGTATTCAGTTTTAATTGCCTGTACACTACACAGACTGCTGTCTGAACTGTTTTACGAACTAGTCGTTGATTAATTGGCCCAATCGGCAACAGTTTTGATGATCCATGAATAAACAAAACTTTAGCACAAAAAACAAAAGAGACATTTTTGTGCAATAAAAACTGCAAAATCTAAACTTTAATCACAAATCTGTTTTTTTTTTTTTTTTAATTTTTTGTAACTGTGGGGTCTGTTTTGGAGTGTTGTTCGAGACAAGAATGTATTTAATTCATAAAACGTCTGGTCAAATTGCCTGTAGATTGAAAATGCACCTGTGGAATTGACCACATTTTCAGTGGTATCATGATCTCTTCAGGCTCTTTAGATTTAAAGACTCCATCTCATGCAAATCAAAAGGCCGTTAGATCTCTGAGCTCTGCCAGCAGCCATAAATCGTTTCAGCAGGGAGAGCTGTTCCCTGGTTGACATGTGCCATTTAGCATCAACCTGAAAAGTGCACAACGCTCGACTTGACCAGCCTGTCATGCCTTAAAAGGCTTTTGAGATTTCAAATAAATGAAAGTAGGTGGTAGCTTTACGTGGCGCTCGGATAGTAATTCCCTTCGCTGACAACTGCTCTATTTGCTGCTGTTCCCACTGCATGTATTTACCACCCAACCTTAGATTACCTGCTTACGGTGACCTGGAGCCAGTCTAATCTGTGTGGCTGGAGAGAATATATATTGAGGGAGGAGATCATCATGGGGGGGAGGGAGGATGGCGACTCTAAAGATGAGAAGCGGAGCGCTGAAAGGCAGGGAAAGCTGGCAGGTGGAGAGAGGACAGTGAGGGGAGAGGAGGGGCTGTAATGTGGCGTAAAGGAGATTAGAGGGAGCACAGGGGAGGGAGAACGAACAGAGCGAGGAGGCGAGACAGCGGGAGAGAGCAGAAGAGTACAGTAGGAGTGAGGAGGAGAAGATGGAGCCCCCCATAGGGAAGCACTGTCCTATGAGTCATCCACAAGCAGCAGGATCTGGACCTGTGCAAGCCACTTACTCCCTACTATGGCCTTATGGGATGTTAACAAAGAGACTAATGACTGACTTCTCCTTGAATGAAGACAGAGTAAAAGAGAGGGGGAAAAAAAACATTCTTTGCAAATTCAAGGCTGCCTGATTGAGGCTCTTTTGATGTGAAAGAATGCGACGAATGAATGAGACTGTACACAGAAGCGTTTCTTACGACGCTCAGAAGCCTGATGCATGCAGAAAATCCTGCGCAACATCTGACGATATCCATTTGCACACGTCTTTCCAGCATAAGGAGATGGAAAAGTCGCATTTTTAATCATGCTTTGTGGGTAAGAGAATCTTTGGAAGTCCCAAAACGACAGCTACATTTCTGAAAATAATTGCCTTTTTTGGGTTTTTTTTCAAGGTTGGCAGCTTTTACCTCTGCACCCCAAATCCTTCCTTTCTGCCTTCTCTCCAGTCAACAGAGATGTTTTGTGACTACTGCGCTTAGTCTCATCCCTCTTACTCCTGCTCATCCTTGTGTGTTTACCCCTCCTTCAGAAGGCACACAAACACATACATTGCCATACGTGCGTGTGTGTGTGTGTGTGTGTGTGTGTGTGTGTGTGTGTGTGTGTGTAGACCCCCGCGCACAAAAACACTGGCAGGGGCAACAGAAATAGCAATAGACTGTGAGCAAAAAAGATAACAGGCTCTGCTGCTGTGTGGGTGTGACACAGTTCATCGTTCCAACTCTCTGCGACAGTCGGGGAAGAAGGGACTGAGAGGAATCACTACAAAGTGCAGAAACCAGTGGCGTCCTTATTGTCTGTCCCACCCCGCTGAAAGACTTGTGCTGCTCGTCTGATGTCACCTATGCTGAGCTCTGAGCTGGTGCTTGTCTCCCACACAGCTCCGTCAGAAAGTCTTTGAAAAAGCAGGGAAAACTGACAGACTCAGCAATTTGAGATGTCACGGGGGAAATAAAATGAGGAATAAGGTTTTTCTCTGAGTTGAAATGCCGCCCTGTTGCTCCAGGAAAGTCCTGTGTCAAGTCAAGAGGTCCGTCAAGTCTGTGTGTTTGGTTTAACTCGTGCTTCACTGGGGGGTGAGGATTCGTTCTGTATGATGGATGAATGTTTCACTCAACCTTCAAATCCTATCCTTGTGGAAAAATACATTTATTTCCATGTGAGCAATATTTTCTAACCTGCCCTGCACCAAGGAAACAAGAAAAACTGCCTCAGTTTATAATAACATAAGGTGGATTTTCTATTCAGGGCAGATCTAGGTTCACTGGGTCCTGTCCATGGTGCTGAAATCCCACACACATAATAAAGGGCTGTGACAGAGATTGTAGATGCAACTCAAGGCTGAAACATGCTGCTGCAGACACTTGGTTACCTGTAATAGTGTCAAAACTATGTGAAACAGACGGAAATGTCGGATGCTCTTGTTTATGTTTGTACTGTTCTTAGTCATTTTGCTTTTGAGAGTGAAGCAGAAAGAACTGAATTCATAGCAGAATGAGTCTGGTTATATCAACAATCACAAGCGGTGCTAATAAATGATTAGCAGGAAACATTCCCACAACACTTATGTTCAAGTTCTAATAATTGGGAAAAAAAAAAAAAAAAGGTTTTAACCAAATGTTGAAAGAAGCTTTAAAGATTTTTTTCATTTCCAATGATCTTTAAAATAAAGTTAATCTAATGTTTTAAAGTCAACATTTAGAGGAACACAAATTATGTTACATGATTCCAGGTTCCAACATTCAGAAAACATTTTCAAGATGCTATCGAGGCCTCAGGTGATTTTTATGAACCATTTCTGTAATGTGATGTATGAACAAAGGTGGAACATTCTGGCTGTAATGTTCTGAGGACGTTTTGGGGATGCAGAAAACATTATTGAAATGTTCCCACCATGTACCACAGTGTTGCATGATAACAAAGAAAGAACGTTCTCAGTATAACACGTTTTGAAAACGTAACAGTCTAACAATTTTATCACCAAACATTTTTACAATAACTTCAGTTATTCGACCTTAAAAAAAAGAACATTCTGGGAACTGAAAGGTAACTTCCTGCTGAAAACATGCGTAGAACTTTGCAGAATTTTTTCAGAATGTTTCAGGAATAAAAACATCTGGCTGGATTGTTTATCATACTGAAAGGACCTATTTAGCTTTTGACTTCCTCTAAGTGTTGCTAAGGGTCGACCTTCTTTAGGCTTGTTGGGGAACTGCATGAAAGCATGTCTCTGTGGCTTATGTGTTGGTTGAATTCCCATAATCCTTCACTCTACATATGCGGAGAGCTATGCAAACAGACACCAAAGCAGAACCACAAATCTGTCTTCAGGGGAACTTTTGCATCAACATCTGAGTTCAGCTATGAGATAATTAAACATGTTCTGAATCATGCATGACAACTATTGACCAAACAAGCAGAAAAATAACTATAAGATAAAATAAATGGTTGAAAAACCAGTTAAAAGTAACAGATAAGCTGGTTAGATAAATAGATCAAATTACTAAATATGATTTAAGTGGCTGTGCTCTTACAAATACTCTGGATAGATATCTATTTAACATTTTGAAACTAGACCCTCTGGCTGGCATGACTGCTGGAGATGATCCACGTTTGACACCAGCACCTCATGTTGCCTTCACCTCACTGTCAGAAGGTGACTGACTCACAGAGGGATGCTGCTCTGCCCACGCTGAGTCAGTGGATCCAGATATATAATGACCTGCCTTAAATAGGAGATGCTATGCTTTTCAGTGAGTCGCTTTGATAAGAAATTCTATAAGACTTGGATACTTCTTGACATCCTTTCATAACAGACAAACAACGCAGCGTGACATGAATTTTAACAACATACGGAAAATCAAGTCTGACTTCACGAAAATAGCTACAACCTACATTTTAGTTCTTTATTTCTAGACGTCGTGCCTTATATCTATTTTAGACAAGGGAGTGTGAGGTGGGGATGCCTCTCTTTATTATTGTCAGTCTTTATTTTTATACAATTCGACATTCGTGTATATTTTCTAACAACATGCACCGTCATACGCCGCCTGGAATTTTCTATTAAAAAAAACCTTCATGAAAAGACTTTAAAAGAAAATTCCTGAGTAACAGTTAAAATAGCTACTTTGGGTAAATTGAATGGTGAAGAAAGTAATTCATGAATGGCTGGAACAGTCGCATTTCTGCTGCCTAAGCATTGAAAATTTGATTGTATATAAAACTTAATATAACAAAATCCACTTGTATTTCATTAAAAAAAAAAAAAGAAAGAAGTTTAAATATATAAAATAAATGTATTTGTAACATGACAGGTGGTTGATAAAGAGGTACAAAAAAGGGCGAGAGCTGCTTGTCTGTGTCATACTACACTAAAAAAATACAGCATTAAATGGTAAACATCCCACTTTGGATCTATAAACTGCACAAGCCATAAAATCCAATAAAAAGAGTCCATAATAAAACCACTCAATAGAAGAAATGTTAAGATTACAAATTTATGGAGAAACATACATAGCTGTCCAGATATGCATTTTTAAATTTTCAAATCAGATAAAATAGCTTTAACTGATCAAAAATATTACAAAACAAACACGAACACACAAAAAAAAATATCACACTGGACTGAGTTGGATAATCGACCCAAAATGTTAGGACCAACTAGAACCAACATAACCAGCAACTAATACACTAAAGTAGGACTAGTTGAAAGAATATTCTTAAGGAAATACTCTGGGGTTTATAGATTCTTTGTT
The DNA here is from genome assembly GCF_000690725.1 of Stegastes partitus. NCBI lineage: Eukaryota > Metazoa > Chordata > Actinopteri > Pomacentridae > Stegastes > Stegastes partitus. Next base: position 794,799 of record NW_007577755.1, on the reverse strand, counting down.
TATTGATTATGGAGTAAATATGAAAAACAAAGATTTAAAAATATATATTAATTTATGAAAGAACGCTGACTATGTATTTTTCTTCATATATAGTCAACATTATTCAACCCCTTCTTAACAAGCATCTTCAGCACTTAGTAGAACACCCTGTTGCTGATAACATGATACTTAGCCAGACACCAGGTTCTGATAGCATTCCTGAGGAATCTTAGCCCATTTCTCATGAGCAATCCAGCCTCCAGTTCTCTAATATTCTTGGGTTTCTGTGCTGTGACTGCCCTCTTCAATTCCTACCAAAGATCTTCTATGGGCTTCAAGTCAGGCAACTGCGATGGCCACTCTGGCATCTCCCAGGACTTTTTCTGAAGCCAAGCCTTGGTGGGCTTTGAGGTATCCTTGGGATCATTGTCCTGTTGGAAAGCCCAATGACGCCCAAGCTTCAGTTTCCTCACTGATGGCATGACATTTTCTCCTAGGATTTGCTGATACTGGACTGAATCCATCTTGCCTTCCAAACGCTGCAGGTTTCCAGTGCCAGAAGACACAAAGCAGTCCCAGAGCATCACCGAGCCACCGCCGTGCTTCACTGTAGGCAGGGTGTTCTTTTCAGCCTCATTCTTCCTCCTCCAGACATACCGCCGATCCATAGGCCCAAAAAGCTCCAGTTTTATTTCATCGCTTCACAGAACAGAATCCCAAAACTTCTGTGTCTTATTTATATGGTTTTGAGTGTATTGGAGGCGACTTTTCTCATGCTTTTGGGTCAGTAGTGGTGTACGTCTTGTAGATTGGGTATGGAGACCTTCAGTGTTTTCGTGTGTGCAACCTCAGTGCCTGCTGCCACTAAGTCTTGCTGGAGGTTTTTGCAGTCACTCGAGGGTTTTTGGCCACCTGCGTCCTCAGACATTTGTTGGCAGCTGTTGATGGCTTCCTCTTTGTGCCACATGAAGGTAGTGTAACCACTGTTCCTTTAACTTTGACATTGCAAACTAGCCCTGCAATAGACTGGTGACCTGTCCAGGGTGTCCCCTGTCTTCGCCCTAAGTCGGCTGGGATAGACTCCAGCCCCCCGGAGACCCTAATGAGGATTAAGCGGTGTATAGATAATGGATGGATGGATGGATTGCAAACTATGCTTCCAACAGTATCTCAGGAAACATTCAGTGCCTTTGGTGTCTTTTTATATCCTTTTCCTTGTTTGTATTTCTGTCCTATCTCAAACACATCGAATGCCACTCATAGAGCCCTTGATTGGTGATATAAAGTGTGCTTGAGACAACTCCTGATTTGCAAATGAGTGCTCTTATGTGGGATTCGGGGAGCCTGAATAAATTTGCAGCAGTCATTAAAAGTGGCATTTTGTCTTGAATTTGGAGAAACTTCATGCAATATTAAGTGTGTTGAGCTATTTCAATTGTTTCTGTTTGAATTGTTTGTCAAAAACAACTGAAAGTTTTGCCAATAAACCTGATTTGCAGTGGGGGTTGAATAATTTTGAGGGCAACTGTATGTGTTTAGGAAGAAGACAAACACAAAAAAGGGAACAAAAAAGAAGTGTCTTCACTGAGATACAAAAACATGCAATAAGACAACTACATGTGGGGAAAACTGTAAAAATCTGAAAATTCCTTGAACTTTCTGGATATATTGTAGGTGAGGTGAGACGTGGTATGAAAGACATGCTTCGGTGAAAATGAAGGACGTAGCTTTGTGAGTACAAGGTGAGGAAAACAAAACAACAACAACAATGCAGTCATTGTAAAAATTCAGACAAATAAATTATGAACAACTCATATCAGTGTCCACTTCAGAGGCTTTACAGCAGGGAGTCTGCCGGCCACAATCTGGGACTGGTTTTGATTTAGTGCTTTGAAACTTAAAACAGAAGTTGGGTGTGCTCGCTTGTCATGTGCACTAACTTTTTGTTGTATTTGAAGGTCTTTTGGGGAGCTGAATTTCAGTCCCTGGTAACAGATGAAGAATGTACAGAGATCTCTTGCTGGAGCAGAGCTATAAATTACACAGCTGGATCCTTCTCACACAAAGAGAAGCCACACTGTGATTCTGTGTGAATTTTGTTGTTGGCGTACACCTGGACCAGCAATTATTTCTGTTTTGTACAACTGTGATCTATCAGTTGCATGAGCTGGAGTCTCCGTTAATCACACCATCATCCTTTATATGGATGTATTGATCTGAAGGGAGAGCCGAGTGAATTGCAAAAGCCACGTTATTCTATGAGCAGTTTTAGTCCTGGTAAGAGGGCTCGGCCTTGCAGGTGGCAGTGTCCTCATGATTTCCACTTTGAAGTAATGGCGTGTGTGAGGAATCCATTACTTTAGCCCTAATACCCTGCTGCGATGTTTGTGGGGGTATGTGACACTCCATTTCCTTTCATTTCCTGGCCTCACTGCCAGAGCTTCATATTCTCTGAATGTAACAAAAAAAAGAAAATGCCTCCCTCTTTTTTTTCCTCCCTCAACCACCAAATTATTATCATTATTTTAGTCACAAACATGTTTTCTGTTTTTGCAGTACAAGTGCACTGTCTTAAAATAGCATTTGGGGCTGCAGGGGGGGAAAAAAGCAGGTTTGTGTTAAATATGCAGGAGTCTCAATGCAAATTCAATCTCGGGTGTTGTCTCGTCCTGATTACAATTCAACTGATCTTGGGAGAACAGGAGTCCGTCCTCCCTTTGCTGCCAAGAAGGACTGCAAACGGCTACAATATAAGCCACCATATCAGCACACTGAAACAATCCATCCGTGTGTTCTATTTGTCCTGTAACCTGATTTGTCGGCTCCCCCCACAGAGCAGGTTACATCCTGGTCATGTACAGGAAGATGGGGCGTCTCACTGACTTCAACATTTGACCTGTGTGGGAGTCCTGTGGTGCTCCTCTGTCAGGAGAAAACAGCATTGATAAGATCTAACCACTGTGTGTGTGCATTTACTCAGGTACTGCACTTAAATACAATTTTGAGATGTTCGTGTTTACTTGAGCATTTTCTTTTCATGCCACTATGTGTATATATATATATATCAAACATATGAACGTAGCATGTAATATTTAGCTAATTTCTATTCATTCGTTTAACATAGGGGGAAAAGTATTTGTTGCGCTCTACAACAGAATGGACGTCATGAAAAAAACAAGTACGCACTATATTATAATGATAACAGGCAGGTTAAGAAACAGAAACAATTGCTACTCAGAGTCAATGAGGTTGTCGATGCTGCTTGTTTAATGTTGTCCGACTCTTCCAGAAGGACTTGGTGAAGTTGGTGGACATTTTTTGGGGACAGGATCTAGTTGTCAGACATCCAGAGCATCATGTGGCAGATTGTCTGTAGTACTATTCTGTCTCAAACTCAATGGCACTCAATGCATTTTAGGCCTTCAGTGGCGTCCTACCTGAATCAAACCATCTCTTAACACCATCATTATGCTGCCACGGTTATAGAAACCATCAGTATTATGCAAAATGGCAATATAGCAGGATGTTGTATTGCAGACAGGTATCTTATGTAGTGAGAATGAATGCCATCACTAAAGCAAGAAACCCAGTTAAAACTATTCAACACGTCTCCTTTCACTGCAGCCACAGCTGCACCACATATATCACATCTAGCAGGAGCATCAATATCAACCCAATAAAATGACAAAAGTATGTATTTTACTCACCAAAATTTGTGATTATTTTAACACAAAACCCATCCTCCTTTCTTTCCTCACGAGGAGTTCAGTCACTCTGTTGTGCAGACAATCCTGTAAGTCCTGTTCTATCATTATGGAGGCTGATGTTGAAAGTCAGGTCTGTCCAGTCTAGTTTCTTCCATAAGTTTTAATTCGCTGTAGGGCTGAGAATGTCCACTTGCTTAACTTAAAATATATATATATATACATTTTTTTTAATTTAAAAACAATACTTTTTTAACTTGTGCAGGTTGCTACAGACAGGAACCGCTAGCTTTGGCTAAGCTCTCTGACCATCCAATCAGAGGACGTGAAAATGCTGACATCATTGTAGGCCAGCTAGCTGGCCCTGGGACCACCAACTCTAAATCTGATTGGTTGAAGCAAAAAGTTCATTGCAGTGCATTTTAAGCCACAGGCTCCTGCACTTTTGATTCTAAGGGCCTCAGGGCAGATTTCTGTGACCCTGGCAACACATGATGACTGACATATGATTGGATAAAAGCTCTAATATAAACATAGACTGCTGGAAGCACCACAGCCCAGAGACACGCTATGAAATGAAGAGAATAGACTATTGGGAATAATGTAAAAAGATTAATGGGAAAATATTACAACATAAGTCAGTGATTCTGATAGAGTTTAGGCAGCAGACAAGGCCTTGCTGGCCCTGACAGCACACCACTGCTCAAACTACTTCTTACATAACAAATGTTGGAGTTGTGGACAATAAAGTGTCTGGCTACGGCCTCAACTCACAGCATTCAGCAGCCTATCTCTCTTGTCTCTGTCAGGTCCTTTGTGGCATCATGTCATTTGAATAAAGCTGCATTTTAAGTTGTCCTGGTCTAAGCAGCGTCTCTGTGCTGGTCTGCTGTCTGAGCCTTGTCCTTCAAAGCCACACTTGACTAGAGTGTGGATTAACTCAAAGGTCAAGAGTTTGTCATCACGTCTACAGCTCAAAAACAATTGGCTTAACACTTTTCCAAAAATTAAAATACGAATGAGATTTCTAACTTTTTCTGTGAGTCAGATAAGACAACCATTTGCATGCTGAGTTTATGCACTGTTCAAAAAAATAAAGGGAACACTAAAATAACACATCCTAGATCTCAATCAATGAAATATTCCAGTTGAAAAAATTTATTCATTACATAGTGGAATGCATTGAGAACAAAAAAACATAAAAATGATCAATGCAAATCAAAATTATTATCCTTGGCCTCACTGCCAGAGCTTCATATTCTCTGAATGTAACAAAAACATACTCAAACTTGGAATCATACTCAAAATAAAAGTGGAAAATCACATCACAGGCTGATCTAACTTCAGTGGAAATCCCTCAAGACAAGTCAGAATGAGGCTCAGTAGTGTGTGTGGCCTCCACGTGCCTGTATGACCTCCCTACAGTGCCTGGGCATGCTCCTGATGAGGCGGCGGATGTTCTCCTGAGGGATCTCCTCCCAGCACTGGATTAAAGCATCAGTCAACTCTTGACAGTCTGTGTTGCAACGTGGCGTTGGTGGATGGAACAAGACATGATGTCCCAGATGTGCTCAATTGTATTCAGGTCTGGGGAACGGGCCGGCCAGTCCATGGCATCAATGCCTTCATCATGCAGGAACTGCTGACACACTTCAGCCACATGAGGCCTAGCATTGTTGTGCAACAGAAGGAACACAGGGCCCACTGTACCAGCATATGGTCTCACAGTGGGACTGAGGATCTCATCCCGGTACCTAATGGCAGTCAGGGCACCTCTGGCTAGCCCATGGAGGGCTGTGTGGCCCTCCAGAGAAATGCCTCCCCACACCATTACTAACCCACCACCAAACCGGTCATACTGGAGGACGTTGCAGGCAGCAGAATGTTCTCCACGGCGTCTCCAGACTCTGTCACGTCTGTCACATGTGCTCAGTGTGAACCTTCTCTCATCTGTGAAGAGCCCAGGGCGCCAATGGCAAATCTGCCAATCTTAGTGTTCTCTGGCAAATGCCAATCTCCCTGCACGGTGCTGGGCTGTAAGCACAAGCCCCACTGGTGGACGTCAGGCCCTCATACCACCTCATGGAGTCTGTTTCTGACAGTTTGAGCAGAAACATGCATATTAGTGGCTGCTGGAGGTCATTCTGCAGGGCTCTGGCAGTGCTCCTCCTGTTCCTCCTTGCCCCAAGGAGGAAGTAGCGGTCCTTCCGCTGGGTGTTACCCTCCTATGGCCCCCTCCACATCTCCTGGTGTACTGGCCTGTCTCCTGGTATCTCCTCCAGGCTCTGGACACTGTGCTGAGAGACACAGCAAACCTTCTTGCCACAGCTGGCATTGATGTGCCCTCCTGGATGAGCTGCACTACCTGAGCAGCTTGTGTGGGTTGTAGACACCGCCTCATGCTACCTCTAGGGCTGAGAGCACTGACAAAATGCAAAAGTAACCAAAACATCAGCCAGAAAGGATGACAACAGAGACATGATCTGTGGTCACCACCTGCAGAACCTCTCCTTTTTAGGGGTTGTTTTGCTAATTGTCTCTCATTTCCACCTGGTGTCTGCTCCATTTGCACAACAGCAGGTGAAACTGATTCACAATCAGTGTTGTTTCCTAACTGGACAGGTTGATTTCACAGAAGTGTGATTGACTTGGAGTTACATTGTGTTGTCTAGGTGTTCCTTTTATTTTTTTGAGCAGTATATTGATGTTCTTTGTACTTGTAGTCCAGAAATATTGTACTTTTTAACTCCACTATATATATTTGACAACTTTGGTTGCTCTTCAAACCAAACATACAATCAATATACAATAGATGAGGGGTTCAGTGCCAAAATGGGCCAAACCACAGCAAATCCCAAGTTGAGTTTTATGTTTTTTTGTTAAGTGTTTATGGTCTACTAGTTTGTGGCAAAGTGGTCCAACCAACAGCCCACTAGTGATGTCACAATGCCACTTTCAAGTTTGGCCCATAACGGTTCTGGCAGAAAAAATTAGCAGCAAACTGGGCTAAGCTGCAGGAATTGCTGGCGAGCGCAGTTATTTGCACTTGTTTGCAATTCAAGATGGTGGACAGTGCAACCTCAAGCCCCATGAAAACTCAACTTGTAGGTATGGTAAAGTAAAAACAAAAAAAACGTATTTAACCACCACCAAGCTTCTATTTCTACACCATGTTCCTCAAAAGTATCTCAAGTTTAAGCACTCAGCTTAAGAAAAGGCGAAATTGAAACTTCAGTCAGTCCTCACAATGTAGCTGCTTCTATCTCTGGACTGTGTTGAAACAGCTTTGGATGCATTTAATGACTCCTCTAACAACCATGATTATTTTTACCAACACAAAATTTTGACCCCATTTTTCTCTAAAATTAGTAAATGTGGTTTGGCCCACTTTGGCACCAACCCCCTCAGATAAAACCACAGTATCAGGGCATACTGACAGTCTTTACTAGTGGTTATTTGATTAGATAAGGCAGCTATTTTTCCTAATAGTGTGATTTTTCAGGCAAAAACATCAAGCATTCCAGACTTCAATCATCTTTTTTTTTTTTTTTTTTTTTTTTAATTATTCTATTAATGTTTGGCCTAAAGTTCCATTCAAAAGCCGTGTGAAGGTGCCACATGCCTTGCTTTGTCAGTTTAATTGAAAATACCGAGAATTAATCAGTAAAATAAAAACAATTAACCATCAGTAACATACCTGTGTTAATTAGCTCAGACTAGCTTCACTTTAAGCTGCTACAGCTGTTAATTGTTGCTCACACATTAATACAGCAGTAATCATAATGTAATAATGCTATACAGCCTAAACTGTAAGTAAAATACGTGGACACTTTTTGTTCTTTAGGATATTCAATATGAAATAAATAAAAGGCTATTGCATTACAGTGCCAAGTCTCAGGTTTAACTTGAGTAGGTTTAAATCAATACAGAAAGAACTGTGCAGAAAAGTTTCAACACTGCATGCCTTTTAGTACTGCGTGGCCAAAGTGTAGGTGTCTAATAGTAACTGGACAAAAAGTCACATCAAAAGTCAGGCTACTGTTTTTTACATAGCACATGTACTACAACAGTCGTCAAACTAAAGTGTCTTCCAGCAGAGAAATAAGATTGCCGTTTAGAATTTACCAGTTTAAATACTGAGGTGAAGAACCTATAGTGTAATTTATAATGTGAATTTAGCTAGATATATTGAATATTACAGTTTAAACCCTACAAAAGTTTTATAAAACACTAATTTCGCTGACTATATTAAATTGGAATGTCAATTATGGAGACTTACCTGACTAAAAAACTAAAACTACACATGGTAAATGAGATTACCTACAAGCAAGCATATTTTAAAGTGACTCTAAGATATAAGTGATTAAGTTAAAAGTTAGTATTTTAGGTTCTTGGGAACTTTTATCGATTAGTTCTGCATACTGTTGACCGTTGGTTGTCCTAACAGAACTCTGATGTTGCCTTAAGCAATCATGCAAACTTTTATATCAAACCTGAAACTCATTGTTCTTCTGTTTGCCATTAGTCCTCATACAAGCTCATCTACCGGTGCAGGCGTTTAGCCAGGTGCTGCAGCATGTTTGGCCTTGCGTCTTTTAAGGTTTTTTTTTTTAAGGAGCTATATAGTCCAGGGTGTCAGAGCCAGACGAGAAGTCGAACAAAATCATTACATTTAATATTTTGTGGAAAATCTTATGTAGAGGGACTTTTCCCTGCACTGAACATTTACATTTTTCTGACTTAAGTAAAATTTATAGTGTTGCATTAGTGAATACTTCGTTCATCACCGGTCGTCATGAGTATTTGTGTCGCCTGTGAGCCCCGAGCTGAAAGTTTCTCTCACATGCGGTGAAACATCACACAGGCGCTGGTCATTCATCCTTTATGAGCTCATGAGGAGACTCCTGTTGGCAGCTTGTCACTGTGACAACCCACCGACGCCGACTTCATAATGTCACAACATGATACCTCGGAGATATCTGAACTTCACACAGAGATGACTTTACACGAGAGAGCGCAGCCTTATGAGAGGTGGGAGGATCAGGGAAGATGAAAAATGTTTATACAGCTGGATCTGAGGTGCTGTTTGTCGAGAGGTATCACTCTGCTCAATGCACTGCTCCGGACAGATTTGGACACACACTGGATCCCACTGTTGGTGTGGAGATTTGATCTTCTGGTGTTCCCTGTCCATTCATTAATGTGGTGTGTTAGGGCAAATCACTCTACTGGAAATGAGGATTTTGGTACAAGAGGTTCAGGTGATGCTTCATAAGCAGATGGTGGATGAGCTTCTGTCTCTTTGTCAGGGTAACAGAAAGCATGCAGAGCTTTAAACTACCTTTGTGTGGTGGGTAAAAGAACAGACAGCTGGTCCTGCTCTGTAGTCTGCTAGTGCTGCATTCATGCTTCAGTACTGCTCTCATACAATAATCCAGTCTTATGTGGAAACGACTGGTCAAAGCTTGGTTTTCAACCAGAGCACTGCAGGCATCTGGTAATTTTTAGATTCAGTTGCCATGGTGGTATATGCTACCTCCTGTAATATAACGTTTTCATTAGTTCATATGATATAATGATAATTATCCTAATATAAAACTGTAGGGGGAAATTTAGAGTTTGTTCAAAAGACATGATTTTTTTTAAATGGGAATAATATCTGCTGCAAAAACATAAAACTCAAATTAAAGGAGAGGGAAGACATAAAGTAAAAACGTCTAAAGATTTCTTTAGCAAACTACTGCCATCTTAGGGGGCAATAACGGCACTGCAACAGAAAAATGCTGTGACTCTTAAGCTTTCATTACACTAGAATCAGGACAAATCGCTGTGCTACGCTATGTGGACGAGTTAGGAATGTTTGAAACATCAATTTTGAAGGGACAACAAATTACCTTAATTTGCAGATAAAAGTGTAGTTTACCGAGGAAACAATTCACACTTAGGGAGCCTGTATTCGATTTGCATTTAACGGTTCCAAGTATTGCAGTGTGGATCTCGTCTTCCCTTATTTCAGGTGAAATAAATCTTTCTAAAGATGGATATTTTCCTGTGGCAAACAAACAATGCTGCTGAGTTCATAAAGCTAAATACAGCATGCAGGAATTTATCATAACACAGGTTTATTATTAGTAGTCAAAATGAATTTACAGAAAAGACAATATGTAGGTTACATTGTAGTCATTTGCATAAAACACATTCAGAAGTCCTATTTGTTTCCTAAATGAAAAGGTAAAGACGCTCCACAATGTTCGCAGGTATAAAGTACTTATAGTCTAACACTTGGGAATACAGCTGCAGGTGACAATAAAAGGGGTCCGAGTACATCGTTTTGATATATATGTAGTGAACAACAGATCCCATGTGTAAATACAGTTCACAACAAACAATAGAGAGAAACTGAAAGCTTCACACACTAAATGTCAGCAGCTACTAAGACCAATGACTTTACAGTTACAGATCACAAGGCCATCAGTTTTTTGTTCTTTTCATTAACAACAAGACACCAAAGCTAATGTTACTTTAATGCAGTAGTTTAGTAATTACCTTTAAAACTTCCATCCATCCATTATCTATACATCGCTTAATCCTCACTCGGGTTGCGGGGGGCTGGAGTCTATCCCAGCTGACTTAGGGTGAAGGCAGGGGACACCCTGGACAGGTCACCAGTCTATCACAGGGCTACACTTAGAGACAGACAACCAAGCACACACATTCACACCTAAGAATCACCAGTGAACCTCAACATGTTTTTGGACCTTGTGGGAGGAAGCCAGAGAACCCAGAGAGAACCCACGCGGAGAACATGCAAACTCCACGCAGATCGATCCCAGTGCCCCCACCGGGACACGAACCGGCGACCTTCTTGCTGCGAGGCAACAGCCCCCTTTAAAACTTGATCTTTATAAATGACTTTTCTGGAATTCAGTGTATCAAAGTGAGTTTGTAAAAGGATGATTTATGTTGAGAGGATTTTATATTCAATTCAATTCAATTCAATTTTATTTGTATAGCGCATATTTACAACAACAAGTCATCTCATAGCGCTTCACAAAGGCAGAAACAGAAACACCCAACAATCCAAAACATTTGGATTCCCTATAAGCTTCATAGGGATCTTTCTTTACTACCAAGTTTCCTGGACAGAGCCGAGAGGAAATGTGAGAAGACCGAGATGAGAATACAATTCAACAGGTAACTGACCACTAGGTTTTAGTGGGAAAAAAAGTTAATTCTCACAGTCTTAAGAGCTTCAGTGAAAAGCTACTGGACTTCTCTTTTAGGTTCTTGAAGCTGTTTCACCTCTCACCCAAGAGGCTTCATCAGTTCTGCCTGTTAGATGACAGGTGAAACAAACTTAAAAGAGAAGTCCAGTTGCTTTGTACTGAAGCCTGTAAGATCACCACAACCTGGATGGCTGAGAATCTACACAGACATTCACAGTGTTTGGAAAAGACTCAAATCTCCAGAAACTTTACTTGTGTTACATTGCTAAAATCTGGTTATTCACATATAAATCCAGCCCACTTTGATAAATGAAAACCAGATTTCACCTGCTGACTGGGACATGAAAATGGATCCTTACATCATTCAGAAAACATCAATTATGATATAGCATTTCTAACTTTGGCACCCTCTAGAGGCAAGCTTTCAAACACACAAATTTAAAAATGTAATAACTTCCAAACCAAAAGGAGCCTCGAAATAAAAAAGTAATAACTTTTCTACAGCTGGGACCTTTGAAATCTTTTAAATAAATATGAAAACAGGGAAAACTTTTGAGAACTTTGGACACAATTCAGTTGAGGAGATCAGTTGGATCCTGTTCGAAAATGATGTGAAATAATTTGGGGAACTGCGAAGTTAGATGATAGCGACACTTTGAGGTCAGCTGAAGTTTTAATTTTTATTGTAGCTTGAGAGTCATTATCATCATCATTATCATCATAGTCTTCATTCCAAGAGGGTCTCAGCTCCTTCTGTAGTCCTAATGAACACTTCACTGTCAGAGTTCAGTATTAAACTCCGGCACACTGCTGGTTTTTGTGACCTCTAATGTTAAACCTGCAAAAATTGAAAATAGCAGCTTTTTTCCCCTTTTTGGCAGCAGCAGCAACAACAACAAAAAGAAACACGCATTAGGGTATAGTAAGAGTATTTTTCTGAGAAAATTGTGTTTTTCAATCCATTGGACACTAGTCTTCAGTAGTGGATTAACAAAGGGAAGATCATTGTCATAGTGGCTACATTATGTATTGAGGGGGAAATGCTTTATTTTGTACAACAACCAGAGTTAAAAACAATCACAGTAAGTACAAGCTAGTTTTTGTAAATATAGACTACCAGTGTAGCAACGTCCTCTTGGCTCAAAAATTCAAAACACACATTATACTAACACCACAACTGATCTTTAACATCACTATTCCAATTTAAAAGTAAGTTCCAGCAGAAAATCACTGTAAGAATATGATCCTAAAAATGACTTTGCTTACACAGTCAAAACTTTGTGTTTAAATTAAAAAGGCTGATGTGGCATTTGGCAAATATGTGACTGCTTTTAAGCTTTTCCTTACATCATTGTAACTTTTAGGCTAGAATGAATAGACTTTTGGCTTGGAACTCACTTTGCTGCAGAAACATCCTTTGGTGACTCACAGAAGTCCAAAATTCGCTGACTCTGACTTTCAGGTGATCACAGTAGAAAGACAAACAATGATTGTGCTTTTCAGGATGGTGGTAAACCCGATAATCAGTAATAAACACACGTCTACATGTGACAATATGGGGTTTTCCCACTGGGGTGGTTAGTCATGCTGAGCTGTGCCACCATCATCCACAAGTCATGACTTCAGCCAGCTCTGGCACAGCTGAGAACCATCAGTAACCAGTAAATTAAGGCTCGTATCCGTACAAACAAGGACACATGAGTGAAACCCAAATCTAAATCACATAGATTCAGAGAGAAGCTCCAAAAGCACAAAGTACACTAAAGACACTTTTTAAAACTCTGTAGTCTCCAGCGCAGTTCACTGGACAAAAGCAAAAGTGGTCGATCCTCCTATTGAGCAGCTGGGAGGCCGCAGTGGAAATGTCTTTGTTGTTCAGTGCAGCTAAAGCAGGCCAACACAGAGTAGTGGAAAACCCTCTAAATGTGACAAATTACTAACAGAAAAGGCTGTGCTTCAGTTTAACCTATTGTCAATAAAAAAACAAAACACTGATAGTTTTTAATAACCATTTCCTGCCCTTATTTTACACACCAGGAGGAAACAGTAAGGGCAAATGTTAGTCTGTCACATGAACTGTTCCAGTCCAAAGACCTTCTGATCACAACACTCTTTAAAAATCCACCAACAGAAAAATGGCACCACAAAGAAACTTAAATAAGAAGGTACCTATGACAGAACAGTTATTTAAAGTGCATTATATCAACACGCAGAAACACAAAAAGGCCTTTGAAAGAAGGCAAAACTCATCAAATCACATTATAAATCAGACATGTCATCCTTGTTTGAATCGCACAAAGGTACAGAGGAGAGAGTGTTAAACAAAGCTGTTCTGCAGGAGGCCACGGGCCTTAATGTCCTCCTCTGAGAAAGGCAGATTCTTTAAAAGCCTGTTTTCAAGCTCCTCAATATATTCAAGCTGCAGCACAACTGAGGAGCTGGATGAAGTGCTGGAATCACGATCGGAGATGTTCTGAAATAATGTCACGCTGTCATTCTGATCAATCTCACTGTGCTGACTCATGCTATCTCCATCTGATGATGTGTGGTTGTTACCAACATTTCCATGTCCGCTATGGTGATTACTGATTATTTTGGCATTAGCTTCAAAAGGCCTTCTTGTGGTCCTGACAGGCTTCACGCAGGCCTTGGTGTTGGTTAAGATCTCCACTGGAGCAAAGCTGCTCTGGGAGAATGAATCGAATGGTTCCAACTCTGTCGTCACCATTTCTTCAGAGACTGTCTGGACAATATTAAGGTTCCACATGTCTCCAGTCTGTCTTTTGTTTTTGTCAGGGCTGAGCTGTGTGCTCAGGTCTACAAGGATGCAGTCAGAGTCCTTTTCGCTACCTTCTGTGTCCATCTCTTCCTCAGATCCATCTTGCTCCAGGCACTCTGCCTCCCAGGCTTCTTCATATGACCTACTACATCCACTTATAGGAGACTCAAATATCACACCTTTAGGATCAAGAGGTCGGAAGTGCCTGCGTTGAAGGCTCATGCATGCTGATGGGCTGAGCTGCCTCTCAGGCTGTCTCAACATGTAGTGTCGGACTGACTCCGGTACCAGGATTTCATGGCGCTTTTTACTTGGCAGCAAGGCAGAGAGACTTCCAGGAACACAGTTTCCCACAATAGGTACAAGGGAGGTAGGTTTGAGCGCAGAGACAAAATCCTCCAGCTCTTGGTAGGAGGAGTGGTCTGAATAGGGCACTACGTGGACGCTGGGGTGAAAGGAGACCAACGGCCTGCTGGTGGGCAAGATGGCCAACGTGGGTTGATCTTTGTTCCACTGGTACAAAGCGGCAGCAGAAATCTCTGATTGATTCACGACTCGGATCCGACCGGCCCCTGTCTCAGTAGTGAAGACATCAGGCAGCTCCAGAGCTTTGAGGGTCTCCATCCTCTCAAAGCTCACTTCAACCCAGGTTTTAAACTCCATCGCCAGATCCAACAGTAGGGACTCCTTGCCGAGTGTATACAGGCCTATAAGACAGAATGAGGGTCTGTGTCTCTGCACTTAGCAACAACAAGGAATTCAAGATTAAACCTGCAATAACAGATTTTTTGGACACTTAGGTGTAGAGCTGCATAGAATAATCAAATACTTGTCAACAATCGAGCAACTTCCTTAATAATCAACAAATTGGTTTGACTAATATTTCAAGAAAGAAAAGTCACAAATCTCTGATAACAATGTCTTATATTTGAATATTTTCTGGATTCTTTACTCTTTTTTGAGAGTAAACTGAATATCTTTGGGTTATGGACAACACAATGTCGTCTTTGGGAAACACTGAGTGACATTTTTCACAATTTTCTGACATTTTATAAACCAAATCAATAACTTATTTATCAAGAGAATGAGCAATAGATTATCAGATAATTAAAATAATAGTTTTATTTGCAGCCCTACGTAGGGGCAGCAGAAACAGTCTGTGAATACAACACAAACTTATCACCTTTTAAGTTGATGATGGGAATTTGTGAACAAACAACTTCTGGCAGTTAAGGAGGAACATTATGGACGGGTAGGTTCTACAAAGCGCTTTACAGTATGTTCATCGTTCACCCACTCTCTCACGCACACAGACACACACAGACACACACACAGACACACACAGACACACACACACAGCCACACACACTCACACAACAATGATGTCATGCAGACAAACATTGCTGATAGAAGTTCACTACCTTCCAGCTACTTTTGTTCTCTGTCAGCTCTTGACAGAAATACATGAGTCTTTGGTTGCTAAATGCACCTAAATGTGCATCAACCAGTTGTTAACCGTGTCTGTCTGCTGGTTGCTGCAAACAAGTCTGTACAGTGGATTTTTAGGTGCTTCCCCTTGAAAACAGCTGCAAGCACTGCCCCAAAATGATGCCATGATAGCTCTGACTGTGAATCAATACGGTGCAGCTGCTGGCAGGAGAGCTAAATAATGAGCTGAAACTTGCTATACAGCAGACAAGAGTTCACCACTGTCCCATGTTTTCACAGTCATTGGAAACTAGCTGGGTATTTTTTCATTTCCAAAAAAAAAATCTCATGATTTTGTACTTCAGCCCCAAGGCCTGGGAGATAATTCGATATTTTTTAACTGAGGAGATGCTACATTTACAATTTTTTTCAACACAAATTCCTCATATGTACTAGGTATTAAATGCTAAATGTCTATACAAGTCAGACTCTGCACTTATGGGGACAAAGGTAATGGAAGTCTGAGATGGGCTCAGCCGTCACATGTCCCTGCATATTGTAAGGTTTGGACTTCACTGTGTAAAGTGACTTGAGATGGCATATGATTGAATTTGGTACTATATAAATAAAACTGAACTGCACTGAAGGTAATGCTGTGCCCGGACATATTAGTTCTTGTGAATAAATGAGCAGTTGTGCAATTACATTGTCAAAAACGGCACATACAGTCACAATAAATCATGACTTACCTGTCACACACTTACCTGATAAGTGAAGATTTACATATTTACAGAGAGCTAGCCATTTATGTGTAAAATATATGTTGTAAAAGGTCTATACAAACTCACCTATGACAACAGTGTGGTTGGGGTGCCTGCGAATGATCTCTTTGATTTGTTGAGTGGCTCGCTGTCTGGTTGGCAGAGTTCGGTTGGGGTCACAGTTGGTGTTGTCCAGGTACAGGACGTCTATAGTGGTGTTGGTCCTTAAGCACGGCTCACGCAGCATCGAAGGAGTGTATCTAAAGTCACCTGAAATTAAGAACATATAAATGCTAAATATGGATTTTCATGATGTTGGAAAACACAAAAATGAAAAAGGACAGGAAATAAAACAAAACACGGCTTTAGAAAATATTTCATACTTCAGAGACGCATTAGAGAAACTGACCAGTGTACAGGATAGAGCCAAAGTAGCCTTCGAAGAGAAACATGACTGCTCCTGCGCAATGGTTGGCATCTATCAATGTGACCGTGAGCCTCTCCTTGCCGATGTCGTCCAGCGGGAGCAGGTTTGGCTCACCGAGCTCCAAAGGATGGATCCACTGCTCTTTCACCTGAGCACAAACAGAAATGATCAATAGAGAATAACACAAAAAAATCTTAGCGCTGCAATACATCTACTCCAGCTCTAGTAACCTCAGATTTCGTCTGATATACTTTCAATGTTACACAAAAACATCTGCCACACAGTCTACCGAGATCAAATAATTATATAAGGTATATCCTATGAGTGTTATTCCTACTACTTAATGAAGCAACAGGTGAGTGACAAATTCAAGGACAGCCTTGAATAAATGAGTGGAGAAACACCAAAGCACCAAATGTAGATGCTTGCCTACAAGCACAAGGTCATGAAATGGTTTGTGGAGTATAAAAATTATGTTAACTTATGTTGTGGCCTTCGCAGTCACATCAGAACCCAGCTGAATACCAAAGGAGGACTGCTGAAGCACCACATGAAGGAAACTTTTGGAGTTTGACAGTTGTGAAGAATTCATACTGAGAAGCAGAAGCATCAAAGCTGTTCTGATGGATAGCAGCAGCCCAACACATTAAGACATTGTGGGTGTTTTTGTAATTTAGTTAATCACCTTTCTGTATGCTACACATATTTAAGGAATATTTCAAATGTAAATGGCTGCATAATAGTTACACTATGATATGAAATGGGGAATTTTAGAAGTATTGCTCATGACCTTATGTACATATTCATGTGTTTTACACTGACTTATTTGTTTTTCAATATTAATGTGACAAATAAAAATGTGGAATCCTGACTAGACTTTAAAATTAATATCTGTTGGTTTCAGCAACAGAGCTTATTTAAGGCATACATTTTGACTTGTGATAACAGATACTGCACAGGCAATAATAATACCTTTAATAATAAATACTTTTGTGTTGTGTTCAGGGATCCCCGCAAAACTTGTCAGTGAAACAGTGAGGCGGTATTAATGATACCAAGTCCTTAAAATGTTAACAGCAAAATTAAGGGTAGGCACTATTAATAATTTTAGTATTTCCACCTGTGCCTTTCCTGCTGTGAAATGTCAAATGCTAAGTCGAAACAGATTTGACACGACCCTTCTCACACCATATATTTTACCATGTCACAGTCAGGAAAGGACAGGTATTTAACAACAGCTGCATTCCACTTAGGGAAGGTCCTGCTCTTGCATTTTCTGTTTCACTTTCATGCTTCACTGGGACTGAGTTATCGTTAATTCAAAGGTGCCTTCCCAAATGTGCCAAGTTAAAATGTCTGCTGTGAAAAATTGGAAGAGCCCATCCCATTTGATGATTTTAAGCCTTCTCGTCCCCTCTGCATTCCTGCCCATGACTCAGGAATTAATCTTGGTGCGCCATCATTAAGGATGTTGAAATTCCTAAAACGCAGAGGCTCATCAGAGAAGCTATAAGAGGGGGATGCACTTGTGTACCTTCGATGTAACCTTTGCCAAAGTCTGTCTTGCACATGACATTAAAGATGTGTGACACAGCAGGATGGGCAAACGTATGTACAATATATACAACTCAATCATCCTAAGCTCTTTACAGTACTCTGTACAAATCTTTTATACTTAACTGCATGCGTGTGTGTGTGAGTTAAATAAGAAAATACAAATGTGTGACATCTGTGCATTCTGGTCATATTATGCCACATTATGAATGGAATTAGAAGCAAATACAGGCTGTAAGCTCGTCTGACAGAGATCGTAAAATGCAGTGGTAGGCATACAGTGGACAGATGATGTAGCTGTGCTTATACAAGGATGATTACAATTTTTCTTCCATCCTCAGGCACATCTCATTTCACTAATCTAACATTATCGACTCCTTTCCTCGACTCCTCCCCTTGAGTCTTAAACTCACCTACCAGAGATGTGAGTGGAGCAGGTGAGGAAGAGAAGCATAAAGACAGGATTCAAGGCAACATGTATTTACCAAAATGAGACATCCTCACCTTGAATGCATCAGTGTAAAATTTCATCAATTACATTTGGCGTGTGGTACAGCAGCATCATCTGCCCATTGTTTTGGTAAAGCCTACCACTGTATTTTTATGATTTCCATCTATCTAACAGAACAGTTTTCATTATGACTTAAGTGGCATATGTGTGCAATGAAGTATAAAAAAAACCTCATGGCACACAAAGAGTGCTACGCAACATAAAAAGACAAATATTGTGACTGGGTATTATATATAATATACACACATTTGTCAGTCCTGCCTCCAGTATGGTTTGTATAATCCAGCTGTGTCACGCCTCCTTTATGTCATGGGAAGACTTCACTGACAATAAATCAAGGATACACCTGTGTATCCTCACTCATCGTTCCTCCAGCGAGCCTCCTTGATGCTCGATCGTCTCTCAAGAGAGCTAAATTTAGCGTAATGAGAAGAGCCTCTTGTGCATCTTCCTTGCCTCCTCTGCTTGAATTATCTGCTGTGATAAAATTCTGTAGTGGCTCTGGGTATGCCCCATTAATTGTTGGTTAAGATACCGGTGTAGCTATGTGCTTACAGCTCATGCATCTCTTTTTCTTCCTGTCACTTTCTTGTGCTCTTTCCTGTATCTATATTGCTGCAACAGGTGAGTTCCCCCATTGGTGGTGAAAAATAACGTGCAATCTAATCTAAAACAAAACTATGAGTGAAATACAGAGAAAATCTGTGTAATGTCAGTATTCCTACTCATGGAAGAATCTGTGCAATATCAACGTTGTTATTTCTACAGATCTGTGCAATATTGTCATTTTTTCACTGATGTTCCCCACACTATCCCCTTTGCTGCTGTGTGATTAATAAAGGTGTATTTCATCTTACACTGAATGGACTTTTCTGGGTGAAGAAGACAGTCCACTTGCTAAACTGTGAGACACTGACAGCTTTGGACTCAGGGGTCGAGTGTGTTTCCGTTCAGACGTGCGTGTGTTTCCTCTGAAGCTTCTCTCACCTGCAGCTTGAGTCTGAGCAGGGCGGCGCTGGTCGGTGAGCAGTAGATGGGCCTGTTGCTCCAGGTGGAGGTCAAACCCATGGTGTGGTCGCTGTGCATGTGGGACAGAAAGAACAGCCGGGTACCTGGACATTTCCGAACATACCAGAAGTCCACAGCCAGCGGGGTGTGCGGGATGACTTTCCCATTGACGGACATCGTTGACGGCTTCACTGGAGGACGCTCAGGTAACTCTAACAGGTTCGTCGCCAGATGTTTAGCAGCTGCTCATGTCAAAGTTATTTCGACTAACACGCTGTCGTACTGGTATTCTGTGGAAATGTCGTTGCAGTGTACACTTTAAACCAAAATGTCAACGACAACTCAACTCACTGTTGGCAATAAAATAATTTTAAAAAAGACACTAAACTGTTAGCTAGCTAAGACTGGAGTGAATTCCTGCTGCTAAACACAGCTGTAACTCTGGTTAGCATGTTTTAGCTGCATGCTATTTTAATGCTTCGCGACGCTCCTGATGTCAAAAATAGCTCTCCAACCGTCTGGAACATATTCAGCTGGCCGGTCGTTGCATTTTCAGTGTGCAGAGTGCAGCTTTGACAACCCGCCATTTCTGTTTTCAATTTAACGCTTCAACCCCTCCTTCCTCTCTTTTTCTTCTTCGTTGGTTTCATACTGTAGCTGCTGACCTGCTGTTTGCGCCACACTGACACCGACAGGTCACACTGTGGTGGCGCCACTGGCCACGATGAAAACATCCAACCACTCAGAAAAATAAAGCTTTTTTCTGGTTCTTTATAGCGCCATCAATAACTGTGATGTGGGTAGTTGTTCTTTTCCTTAAATTACTGAAGGTGTTATTCAGTGGCATGAAATTAGAGCTGATAAGATAACTATTATTTACATCATCGATTAACCTGTGGATTTTTTTCCTCAATGAATCAGTTAATCATATTTGGTCTATAAAACATAAGAAAACAATGAAATGGGTGCAAAATACAGTAAGAACAGTAAATAATTTCATATATTTCTATTTATACACACACATTTGCATCTGTATACATAGCTATAGTACAAATTAGGACAGAGAGCCTGTTAAAGCGCACTGCACATTGAATAAAACATTATATTGCACCTTATATATTGCGCATAAACAGTCTGGTACAGATTTTCAGAGTGAGAGTGTGTGACTTCAGCAGTCTTTATGCCTGGGGGAAGAGGCTGGTGCAGCACCTGGAAGTTCCACCCTGTGTGCTGTAGAAATTCTTGCCAGGGCAGCATGTTAAATAGTCCTTGATGAGGGTGGCTGTGGGGTCATTCATGATGCTGGTGGTCTTGGTTGCATAGTGTTTGTGTGCAATGTCCTGGATGGATGGAAGTGAAGTCTAATTGATTGTCTCTGATGTCTTCATCGCTCTCTGACTCCAGTCTGAAGCGTTGCAGGCCTCAAACCAGACAGAGTTGCAGCTTGTCAGAACGTTCTTGATTGTGTGTCTGTAGGAAGTGGTGGAGGAGGATGGGAGGTGGGAGTTAGAGTGGAAAAATTGCTGGGCTTTCTTGACGCATTGTTTAAATGTGTTATAGTGGAAGACCTAGAAATGGTGCAATTTCATTTACATTTACAGGTCACACATGAAGGTTTTTAAAGTCACTGTGTCTACAGCAGTTAAATCCATTCACTGTTTTCTGATATTTTGTATGGATCCACAAGTTCATTTAAGGCTTTAGCGGTCTGTGTTCCCCCTGAGAGTAACTAAATTATAGTGCCTAAAGATACAGTTGAGATGGTTGTTTGAGGCACCATTGGGGGTCCATTAAAGATTTATTTGCAGAAATGATTCTTTAAAGAACCTTTTGTTAAGATAAAGGTTTTCTCAGTGAGGACTCCAGTGATGATAAAGATATCTATATAAAGTCCAGTTTCCACCAGAAAAACTTAATTCTGTTCAAACCAGTTGCCAATTATTGTTATTTTTGACACAAGATAATATAGAACTATAAATATTAGTTAAATCAGTAAATTAAAATTTACGATATAAAACTAAAACTGTCCTACATAACTTTTTGGACTAGCTGAGTTGCTTTAAAGACAGCAAACTCACCAAAAACTTTTAGTCAGTGATAAACAAAATTCTGCATGAATGGAAATAAAATGAACATACACTAAACATAAAACTTATGAACTTGAAGTGATTCACTTCTAAGTGAACTTTAATAAATAAAAGTCATGTGATTGTTCTTTTTCATTCATTCAATCAATCTTTATTTAAAATTTGTAGTACATTTAGGTATGGAAGCCTCATATACAATAAATCTGTACAATAAAAGATGTAGGCACACAAACAGGAAACTTGCATGGCAATAACAATGAAACATCAAAAAGCAAAGCTTATAAGATCATTAAAACATTTATTGAACCATTTAACATTTAAAAACAAGTGATTTATCTAAAATCTGAATTGCCCTCAGGATGAAAATGAATCATGCTTCAGACTGCGGGGTATTCCTGGGTTTTTCCAGACTTGGTAAAAACTGCCGGGACCTGCAACTTAATCAACCAGTCATCTGAGCATGTTTGGTAAGAGCCCACGTTAAAAGAAAACCACGTAGTATTGGGATGTCAGCCTCCCTTTTTGTGCCTGACAGGAAGGGAGGCTGACATCAGCATACAGCGCACAGTGACGAGTGTTGTGATGATGACCAGTAATGAATCTGAAAGCAGATTCATCAACACTGATAGATCATGTACAGATTGAAAAGTTCTCTCAAAAAGCCTTTTTCCCTTCTAAAATGCAGTGGGAAATGAGATTTATTCTTGTAAAAAGAAAAAAAAGAAAAAAGAAAATATGTCTTTGCCACAGTTTGGATTTGTAATTTTTTTTTTAGCTTCCCAAACTTCTTTCTATTTCTTGATTTCATAGCGTGTCTTCTGTGTTTATCTCTATGGAGCACTTTGTGAACTTGTTTTTGTTAAGCATTGTACAAATGCAGTAGTCAAAGTTGATTGATTGATTGTTTGTAAGTTGTGAAAGACAAACATTAAAAATGCAAAACAGCCAACATATGTGCTACACATTTTATTGATTAATCAATAATGAGATTATACACATTATAGCATAATTTAAAGTTTATGCGGTTTTACTCAGCTTAGTTTATGTTGTTCGATAACAAACTGTAGCCACAGAGGAGAAAGAAAATGGCTGAAATATGTTCTACTTTCCACAAGATGGCGCCAACAGAGAGCAAACAGCTGTGCAGTGACAATTACATTTCCAGCAAAATAAAACGAGTCTGAAGGACATTTTTTTTCTAAGCTGTCCATGTTATGAGAAGATTCTAAAAGGAGAGAGAAGGTTTTTTTTTTTTTTTTTAATCTAACAAACGCACAAATAACAGAAAAGATCCTCGCAGATATGGCAGTTTATTTTTAGTTATTTTTTTTAGAAAATGCACAATTAAAATGGTGTTTATGTGACTGTGGCATTGATGGATTGACTCTTCTCTGTAACCACAGTGACTAACTCACCTGTTAAATATACTGTATAGTCATGCAGGTAATCATCCTGAACATCATCTCAGCCAACTATCTGTAACATATGTACATTTTTTTTGTGTGTGTGTCTGATATACTGAGGAAAAGGGGGTACTACTAAATGGGGGCGTTGCTATGGCGATGACAGCAGCCCATTGTAGCGCCCCACCCCCACCCACCCTTCCGTTTGCACACTGCTCACTTTTCAGGATTATACCTGGGATTGCAGCGCAGCCCTCTCTTATCGCACCATGTGTGTCCTCTCCCCGTACCTAGGAGCGCATTAATCACACCCTGCTTTACAGTTAATTATCTCTCTCTCCGCAGACACACACACACACACTCGTGCATACACTCATGCATGCACAAATGTCTCTGCAGGAAACCAGTGGAGCCCTTGTTACTATTCACATCTTATGCTTTGCGATAAGTAAGACAACTGGGAGAGCCTCAGATTACTGCACACTCTCACAGGGGTAACTTCAAATAGTCAAGGAACAAGACGGTAAATTAGAGTTATACTCCTGATGTACTATGCTTTATTTTTAGAGTGATTATACATAACTTCTGAGAAGAAAGAAATTCCCATGTAGCACCTTGCCTACAGCTGCAGTACAGTAACAGGGTTTCAACTTGAGTGAAATATTGATAACTTACGTGCTGTATAGCCAAGAAACCACTCCTGAATGAATACATCATCACATATTTTCCTCAAATGCTTATAAATCCTCATTAGCAGTAGCAGCGATTTATATGCACAAAGCAAAGCTGCACTATTTTTATTCTCCAGAATGATAAAAACATAACCATGGTGACAAGAATAAAATCAGCTGCAACTGTTTTCAAGCCAAAGGTTGCCACGGTCAAAGGGATGAGTTTTCATTCTGTCATGTTGTTATGCAGGGAAAAAAAAAAAAAAAAAAGACAAGAGTGCTTACAGACAGCAGCAGTGATGCTATGAAAGCAGATGGCTGCACAGTCTGTGATCTGCCACTGCTGTTATTAAAAACAGGGTTTTAAGTCCACATACCTCTACTGACCTCAGCGCGTCAAAGTGACGGTACACCTTCCCGTGTGCAGCTAACTTAATTGTCTTTTTGACTTGCTAGGAGAATTGAGGGTGTGAAATGTTGTGTTTCAGAAATGGCATTGAAAACTCTCTCTCTCTTATCCCTGACATCACTATTAATCGATCCCACATAAATACAGGGCAATGTGAGCCACCTCTGTTCATCCGAGTCAACAAATTGGTGCAGTCAAAGGCGATGGCAGCTTATGTCTTATATCCCCTCAGGGATGATGCAGTGGTGCTGCACACTCCTGTAGAGATATTTATGGACACGTGTGAGAAGCCAAAAATGTCCCATGGGGGGGCGAAGAGGAAGTTTGGCTAAAACAAGCTGGTGAGAACACATATCCTCCTTCTGGCAGGCACTCTCCACTTATTCCATCTGGCTTTCTCGTTTTATCTCTCTGTCACTGTCCTGGTTCCACTCTGTCTCTCTGCGCTGAAGTGCCTTGTGCTTCATTTTCTTTGACTTGATCCTCTTCAGCTCCTCAATGGAGGCTTCCCTGATGTCTCTATTTGTGCTTTTTGCTGTTTGTCATATCTGACACACCAGCATAAACTCTTACACAATACCACAGCGCAGCAGCGTGATTGCTGTCCAACCCGTTTTTAGAGCCAGTCTTTGTGACCACCGTCTTTTCCACACTGCTGTAACAACACCCAGTGTCAGAGGTGGAGAAGCTGCTATTTCCAGCCAGGCTTCGAGCCATGATGCGCCACAAAATGCTGTTGATTCCCTCACTCGCTCATCTGATTTGATTGGCTCAGTTCATTAGACTTTCAGGAAGTGAGCCGGGCGGTGTGGCACGCAGGCAGCCTGGTGGAAAAAAACCTCCACGGATCCACAAAGGGTGCAGTTTTAGGGTCTGCATAATGTATAGCAATGTGCTGGTGGGTTGCTGTCACGGCAACGCTGCATACTGAGAGGAAGATGATTCTAATTGTGTTCCTTGAGGGCTCCAAGTGTTTTTGAATGTCTCTTGGTATGATGCAGTGGTACGGGGAAATCATGAGGACTAAAAGCTCTCACAGACGGTGCCATCTTAATAAGCTTTATTGGGCTGGGGATGGTCATTAATTCTCTCGATCTGTAGGTGGAAGCTGGTCAATTTATCAACCATATCAGTCTTTAATCAAAACAGATGCAACCTGTGCATCCAAAGGGGAAAGTTAATAAATGGATATTGAAAGCTCTGTGAA
Organism: Stegastes partitus; assembly: GCF_000690725.1. Lineage (NCBI taxonomy): Eukaryota > Metazoa > Chordata > Actinopteri > Pomacentridae > Stegastes > Stegastes partitus. The sequence goes on along the minus strand of NW_007577755.1, from coordinate 769,645 downwards.
AACTGCACAAAAAATGCACCTAGATTTAATTTTGTAGTGCACTGGCCCCCGAATACACTGGACTAAATAAACAGGAGTGGGGTGCATAAAGGTGACTGAAGCAATGTTTACAGCAGAAATGTTGTGTGTAATTCGTCTCTGGCGCAGACACATGTACAATTCATGGCCCCAAGCAATAGGTAAAAGCTTTCATGTAAAGAAAAAAACACAAAAAACAACAAAAAAAGATTTTTGTTGAATCTCAAGATTTGTTGCAGTTTTGCTGCAGCAGACAGGTTTATATGTTAGAGTGCTCCACTTATCCCCACGCAACTCACCCTGACAGCTGCCTGACAACTCCTCACAAATATACTGTCAACAAGAACATCAAGCTGTGTATCATTTTATTTTTCCACATGAGCGATGAAGAATGCGACCATCCCGCGATCAGATTTATATACATCGCTTCAGATTGTGCATGTAAGATGTTTTGCTCGACTGGTTTGCTGCTGTCATGACCATTTTTCAATTGCTTTCATGTCAGTTCTGTTGAGTATGAGCTACTCAGTACTGTTTTTTTCTCACCGATCAGGATGAGATTTCACAGAGGTGTTTTGATGTATAGATCAAATTGAATATGAGGAAGAAAAGAGGCTTTTTTTTTAATAAAACTATTTTTCTCTCTACAGCAGAGAAGTAATATTGTAGGTATATTAAACTGGCTCAGAGATGGTTAGAATGATAATGGTTAGAAAAAAGTCTGCAGTTAAAGCATCATTTACTTGGAGGAAAAACAGTTTTTAAGTTGTTTGCTGGCTATAGGTTTGAATGAAACTCCAAAATGTGTGAACGTGATCAAGAAAACTCTCCATGTGAGGTAGTTATGTCAAAGAAGATCTATGTCTCAGGGAAAACCTCCTATATCGAATTTAGACATTATCAGATGTGACAATTGTATTTTTGTTTTCACTCTTAACAGATAACTTGTGCCAATGGTACCCCGTACACGAAACCATAATAAAAGACGTGATGAATAATTGATCACAAAGGCCCCAAAGAAACTGTACTCACAGAGCCGCAATATGGTTTAGTGTATCAATGTGCATGACAAATCATGCATTTGCTCATGATTTAGCAAAGTGCTGCCCATGTGAATAATACATGTTCGGAACAGGATCGCAAAGAGCCGCATTTACTGCAGAAGGACCGCTCAATTATTTCCCAGCATTGTGACAGCACCCACGAGGCTACAAGACCCAACTGTGGGTGCTTCTCTTCTCGTTTCACACATTTGTAACGATGCTGTCCATCAGGAGGAGCCAGCAGAAGTGCTCTGCTGTGTTTGTTGGGTGACTGTGGAGGTGTGCTGTGTGTTTTGCTGGTTAGTTGCTTACAGCAGCCTTAAAGGGACTGGCAATGAGCAGCTGCAGAGAAACGAGGGGGGTAACCTTGTTTGTGCCTATTACAGTTCGGCTGGTAAAGCAGACAAACATCGGAACAATAGTCTGTCCTGCTGCTAATGAGGTACCATGCAAACACACAGCAGGGCCCAAGCTCAGTCAAGTGGGTTAACTTGATGAGACTATTAGTGTGAAAAGATCCACAGTTTATTAACAGGGCATGAAAATCCAGGTGTCAGTGTGTCAATCTATACAAGGCTATGGGTAACAACTCCTCATTAGCTGCCTCGTTATATCCCACTATGTGGAAATACAGCCGTTCTATAGGGGATACTCCCATGTACTTGCAACTACACATTGATTTTTAGTAAATTAAATGGTAGCTGCACTCTCATGGGAGTGTAGGACGATCAATGCGCTCCCTGCAATATGAATATACTGTAAAAAAGTAGTTCATAGCAATTCGGGTGTAGTCAATGACAGAACATTTTGCAGCAATGAGGAGTGAAGCCGCATGATGCTGTAATTTTTTTTCACAAGGTCTCTCAGGTTCACAGACTTTTATTGAAAATATTCGGCCACAGTAGTGATGAGCGTGACCTTTATCCACCAGGTTTGCAATCACTTAACAGCAAAGTCTGTAAATAGCAAATGTGAGGTCAGTAGCACTCATTCTGATGGCAGTTTAAGTCTTAAACCCCCTGTAGGATTAAGAATCTGAGTATATTTGCACAGGAAGACAGAGAAATTGAAAAAGCGAGGAGGTCATTTATGGATTATGTGGGATGGGGTTTCAAGGACTGTGTCTCAGTAGGACAACTGATTTGAAAATAAAAGGTAAATAGTGAATTCAGTCACTATGAATGAACTCCGCTGTAACCACATTGACGATGCAGTTCTTATTCATGGATATTTTAGGTTAATATGAGATGGCTGAGGGCAAACTAAAATGAGTTTTAGGGTTTTCAGCATAAAAATGAGATGATTCCTCTGCTTTTCCTCTTAGTTTGCTTTCTGGCTAACCCACTTCTGTTATGCTCTTGTTATCATTTACAAAGTTGTGGATTCACACAGTGCAATAAAAAATGGCTGAAATTATTTATGCAGCTCCAGTTGAGCTGACATAAAAGAAACTTTTATGGCATCTCTCCCAGTCGTTTCCTTCCAGGATGCTTCTATTCTCGCTCTCTTTTTTCCCCCCTGGACGCCTCTGTAGTCTTTTTCAAACACAACCTTTTTCATCTGGCTTCAGTTCTCTCTCTTTTTTGGGGGGAGGTTGTTTTTTTTATTTACTTGTAATTCCCACATCATGATACACAACACATTTACATCTCATAATCATAAAGGGAGCGTTAATTGATACGATGAAAACACAAGCAAAGCATTAAAGCATGAAATAACCAAATATGCACCATATTGGAAATGATCACGGGCAGATGTAGAGTGAGGTCACTGACCAGAGATCATTGGCCAGTAATGAATCACACATCTGTGAAGCACAATGAGGTTGTCGATGCTGCTCGTGCAATGTTGTCCCACAGTTTCTGAAGTGATATTGGCAGACATTTTAAGGGACAGGATCACGTTATTGGACACATCCATGCGGAGCATCGTGTGGCAGATTGCCTGTTGTACCATAATGTCTGAACCCATTTGTTTGATGAGAAATTGTGGAGTTATAGAAATTAAAGTGTCTGACTATGGCTGTAATCAACATACCAGCAGCCAACAGTCTGTTCTAGTCTTTCTCTTATCGTCTCATTTAAATCAAGCTGCCTTATAAGGTGGACTTCTAGAATAGTCACTGGTTAAAGGAGTGTGTCTGTGTGCTGATCACTGTCCTTTAAAGTAACACCTGACTACGAAGTGGATTCAGTCAAAGGCTACGAATTTTTGTCACCAGTAGAATCAGATTTTAACTCTCTGTCAAAGTCAGCATCCCCGCAGATTCATAAATACCTCTGCAAAGTTCTTCTAACGTTTTCAGCGAGGAGTTTTCTTTTAGTTCCTAGAATGTTCTTCTCAAAGGTAGAATGACTTAAGACGTTCTAAAAGTGTTTGGCAATAACATTGTTGGACTATTACATTTCAAAACTGAATGCTGCACAGAGAACATTCTTCCTTTACTATCACATAACATTGTGCAACATTGTGAGAACATTTTATAGATTCTATAATGTTCTCTCATCACCATTCCCAAAACGTCCTCAGAACATTGCAACAACAATGTTCCACCTCTGTTAATATATTGCTGTACAGGAACATCTTATGAAGAATGTTCTGTTATCTGAGGTCTCGATAACATCTTGAAAATGTTTTTTCAGTGCTGCACTGAGAACATCCATCTTTACTATATCACCATACATGAGAATATAAAATGTTCCTGAATAAAAACACTGTCATCTGAGGCATCAATAACATTAGGAAACTTTTTTTTTTTACATTTTGTTATCATGGAACACTGTGAGAATGTTTTATAGTAGAACACTCTTGAATGTCTTCCTTAACAACATCCCAAAAACATCCTCAGAGCAGTGCAGGCAGAATATTCCACCTTTGTTGTCACATTACAGGAACATCTTATATAGAACATCTGGGAAACATTTTTTGAATGTTATTATAATGGAACATCATCTGTGATCCTGACATCTTCTGAGTGTTGACATTAAAATATTATATTATCATTATAGGGCTGCAGGGTGGCGCAGTTGGTAGCACTGTTGCCTCGCAGCAAGAAGGTTGCCGGTTCGCATCCCGGTGGGGGCACTGGGATCTTTGTGCGTGGAGTTTGCATGTTCTCCCAGTGCAGTTTGGGTTTTCTCCGGCTTCCTCCCACACAGTCTAAAAACATGTTGAGGTTAATTGGCTTGGTTGTCTGTCTCTAAGTGTGGCCCTGTGATAGACTGGTGACCTGTCCAGGGTGTCCCCTGCCTTCGCCCTGAGTCGGCTGGGATAGGCTCCAGCCCCCCCGCGACCCTACTGAGGATTAAGCGGTGTATAGATAATGGATGGATGGATTATCATTATAGGAACATTGCTGAAAATGAAAAAATTAATTAAAACTTACTCTGAACATTTGAGAAAAACATTTTCTTTAAAAAGTTACTGGTACTTGTAGGTAATGTTGTCCAGTGTTGTAGGAACTTTCTCTTGTAGCTGGGAGACTGCATTTATATTTTTGTGGAGTGCAGTTTCAAAAGGCACACACCTGATCAGGTTCCAAGGACAAGGACCAAGTGGAGGGAACTCTCTGCAGAGACCTTTCACCACAATAATGACCCGTCGCACACAGCCAGGACACCACTGGAGTGGTTTCAGGACAATTCTCTGACTGTCCTCTAAAGGCTCCAGCCAAGGCCCAGAGTTAAACCTTACAGAACAGCTGTGGAGACACCTGAAAGTGGCAGTTCACAGATGCTTCCCGTCCAGCCTAATAGATACTGACAGGAGAACCAGGAAGAATGTGATAAACTGCCTGAATCCAGCTGTGCAAAGCTCGGAGAGACTTGCTTAAGAAGGCTCAAAGCTGTCTTTTGCTGACTAAGGAGCACTTCCCTAGTCATTTAATTAATGAGAAAAATGCCAATTATATTCATTTAAAATCAAATCTGCAACACAATGAAGTGTGCAAGCAGTAAAGAAGTCTGACTACTGTCTGGCATACATTAACCCAGCTGAGGTGCATCAGCTTCTAGACTGTAGTTTACACAGTAGCAAGCCCTTATTCTTTATTTATTGTCGGTTTATTTAGGCATCTTTTATTATACACTGTAGAAAATTGTAAAAAAACAAAAAAAGTGGGGGATTTCCAAAAAGGGAAAAATACAGTAAAACAATGGGAAACAACTATCTCGTGAAAATACAGTCATTTTCTGTAATCTATCTATCCATGTTTACAATGAATATAAAATACACATGCAATAGATATGTGGTTGTTCATTGTTACAGTTTTTTAAATGTTATTTTACAATAGTCAAATTACATTTATTCAAATTAATTTTTTGTAACAATATCTACATTTTCATATATTTAAAAAGAATCTGTAAAATTACCTATTTTAATCTGCGACATGATGAAGTGTGCAAGAAGTGATCTAACTACTGTCTGAAGCAACTGTCTATTGTTCTGAAGATCACACTTTAGAATAGTGTACCTATAGCTGTTTACTTTTTCTGAATTTGATTTCTTCCTTTTTAAACCTCCTGATAAACAGCACAGGTAAAACTCAAACTGAAGCCCACACAGTTGACAAAATTTGCATTCGTTGTAGAAGTGCCAGATGTGCACACATGAAAAAAGAGAGAGGCTCAGGTAAATATCCTAGAGTGCTTCCACCACAGAGAGGGGAGTGAATGAAAAATGCTCTTTTATCTCATCTCTCTCCTTCTCTGCCAATGCGCCAGCCAGATGCCAATACTTAATGCTCATGGATGGCCTGCTCAGCATCAATTAGAGCCAGTTTAAAATGAGGTGAATCACTACACGTGTTCCGGCTCTGGAGGACTGAGAGGGCTGATACAACAGTTTTAAAGGTCATGCAGGGTCTTAATTTGCAGGCAGGGGCAGAGCGGGCTGCAGCTCCTTGTCTACACCAAGCACTGGACGCTTAAACACGATATCGGCCGTCCTGTTAACCTGAACCTACAGGATTAGATGAACTGACTGACCAGTCTATTATATCCCTGGAAGACATGTTAGAATCCAGTCTTTGTCGAGAGTTCAATTTTCACTCTCTGTTGATTGCACAGACATGTAATGATTCAGCTCTGTGGTCATTTTAAAGCTCTAGTTAGTGGTACTGTTGTGCTGGACTGCGCTGTATTGAAAGGTGTTTCCAATTTAACGAACATTTACTGGCATTGACCGATGCCACATACCACAGCATTTATGTCCTAAGCTAGTTTGCAACGCCTGTCTACTGCTCTGTCCCCCTCACCCAAATATAACCAGGGCTGGACAAAACATTACAAGTGTCTTGAAATGTAATGCTGCTTGTTACAACACCGCAACACCAAATAACAGAGATGAATCATCTCCTTTCTGATGCGTTGTCAACACGACTCAAACATTATAGGACTACAAAGTTGTTTTTTATTTTATTTATTACAGGTCTGTTGCATTGGATTGCAATAGGCAGTGTATCCAATTAGCTGGTGAGCCAGTCTGCCATTCAGATGAACTAAAAGAACCAATATGACTCAACCATGAACTAAATTGCTGTACCTTGCATGTATAAGACAACTACAGACGATCCCTCTGAAGTCTAAATGCCCAGAGCTGCAAATTTATACAGAAGACTGATTTCCAATAATGAGCCTTAACAGCAAGCCTTCATTTGTCTCCATTAACTCTTGTCTGGGTTAACAGACTTCAAAGGCTGCGTATAGTAAAAGAAATCCGCTGAGGCGCTGCAGCACTCACTGGTTTGATAGCATGACAGCAGACTATACAGAGATGATTGAAACCACTCTACTGTAGCTCTGCAGTGCATTTATTTATTAAGATAAGAAGCCAGTGTTTCGACAAGGGTACGCGCAGGTTTGAAACTGTCAGATCAAAAGACACATATGGCATGTACAGGTTGTAATCATTGGGTTTATGAGAAATCTTGCATCTTGAGTTACATAATCGACACGAACTGGATGACATATAGATGAAATACTATATCAGATGAACCTATAGGAATTTTCACAAAGGGATCAATATTAAAGGAGCTATGTGTGAGAATGTGAAGCACTTTGCATGTATTTTTCTTTAATGCCAATGTGTGAATGGATTGTAATATATCTCTGGTTGTGTCGGTTGCCTATAACGACTCTTTGACTGATTTTCTATGTAAAACACTGCAGGCAAATTTTCCTGATTTATCTGTTGAACCCTGTTTGACTAAGTGGTAATGTCAGAGGTAAACAGGGTCAAAGCAGGGGGGAAAAAACCCAAACATTATTCAAATGATAGTGTTACATAGTCAGACCTTTCTGTCCATTCCAGTGAAGGAGAGTCAAATATAGTCAAATACAGTTTGAAGTCAAAACTATGTCAGTGACCTCAGTGCTGGTCTATCAGGATGCTCCATCTACAAAGTATGAGTATACATGCACAAATGTGAGCAACAAGACGCTGACTGCTGTTCATTGAATGGCTGCAAGTGTTATTATTAACAACATTTCCCTGACTATCACACAGAGAGCCTTTAAAAGTAAAGTATAGAAGACATTGCAAAATCCTATGGAAAACAAAGGACAAACCAAAGTTGTCTCATTTGGAATAAAATACGAACACAAATGGTAAGTTTAAAAAGAAAAACATAATGTAAAACATCTAATAAACAAATCAATTTCATCTGGTAAACAGCTCTGTTCTGATCTCCACCGACTTCTAAATTGAAAACAGCTGAACCAAAGTTACATCAGCCTCTTTAATCCTGAAGGAACCTGCATAATGGGTGAGTAATTCTTTGTGGGGTTTGCCGGTACAAGCAGTCAACGTGATCCATTGTTAACGGCGGTTTGATAATGATTGATTCTCGCTGTTGTACTCGACAGGCGATGGAAGCCATCACCGCTCTCTGGTCCGATGTGATTTAAGCTGTTATGAAATACTGCTGCGCTGCTCTACATCCGCTCAGCTGAGGTGCAGCAGCTCTAGGCTGTAGTTTACACTGTAGGAGATGTTTAATTATTTATAAGTATTTATAGACAATTTATTTTTTTAATTTGGATTTTATTGTACACTGTTAAAACAAACTATAAAAAGAAACATAAATCCAGCAAATAGGGCATAAAAACCAAACAAAAGAAATGAAAAAACATCCCCTCATGAACATTTTCTAACCTAAAAACAAATATATGTATTTTTAATGCATTTTTTAAATGTATTTATTTATTTTATTGTCTATCTAATTACAATAGATTTGCAATAGCAGTTTAAGTGGATTTTTTGGCAGGGAAAAGAATCCGAGTTTTATGGTTATTCACTGGTTATTACAGGTTTTTAATGTTATTTTACAATAGACATATAAATTCACATTCTTGCTGAATGAATTTGATGTTTTCACGTATTTAAAAATTACACAAAAATACGTAAAAAAAAAATAAAAACAAAAGAAATCCTAAAAATTACTGATTTATAGAGTGTACCTTTTTTCTTTAACTATTTAAAACTATCACTAGGGTGCTGTGCATTTTCCCTGAGACAAAGAATGCATCTATCTATACTCCATCCATACTGTCCTCTGCTGAGATCGAAGCGGTCTGGATCCACATTCATCTCCTCCATCTGTTGTGTCAGCTGACCCTTTAGATAAACACTGTCTTGTCAGTTTGATGGTCTTTTAAGTTTCATCTTATGTACAGCGAGTGAAATATTAATATCCTCAGAATCCCGCTGAGACTTTAGGTCTTGCGCAGGGCTCCAAGTGTTAACAAAAGATGTTTGCTATTCGCTGGGGACTGCAGCAGAGAGCAACCAGATTACATAAATAGCAGTCGATGCGTGTTGCAGCTCACACTGGAGCTAACGGAGCACTTACTCCTGAGTTTTTAAAGTGTTATTCCGGAGCAGACAGGTTATGACAAATTAATTTGCTGCTTTGATTTGTGCTGCTGTCAAATTTGAAGCTTTCTCAGCAGTGATGACACGAGAAGTAGGACATGCAGCTCCATCACCCGCAGACCAAAGTGTCAGCGAAAGAAGCTGCTCGCTTCTGAGTAAATGGTTTTTGCTATTGTACACAATGAGACAGTCAGACAAAGTCAAGCTATCACAAATATATTTTCAAAGCTGTGAAATAAGCAGCCAATCTGGATGTGCTGCCAGTGCATCTGTGTTAGCTGCGTCTATCTCATTGTCAGCAGACAGCAGCGTTCTCATTACCATTTTATAAGGCCCGGTTGGCAGAGAGTGTTTGGCAGAGTGCTGCACGCCTAAGAACTCGCTTGGAGTGAATTAATTTAAAACAGGATTCAGACATTGCTCCTAGATATTTTTAGTATCTTCTCAGGCTGGGGCTGCAGGGACGAAATGTCCAGAGTTGAGACAGTAAAAGACCAAATCTGTGCTGGGACCTTTACTGATAACAGCTTAGGATCAAGAAGTTGGACTCTGTAGATTATTTGACTTTTACTTTAAACGCACTTCTCCTCCCCAGTACATCATTTTTAGATGGAGCAAAACTTCTACATTCCAAAAATCAATACAAGTGTGAAACTGAAGCCCATTTGAATGCAGCAGCCGACTGTTTCTCCCCTGTGGAAACGACATCACAAACAATCTTTTTTAATAAGATAATAACCGGTCCTTGCATGTCGCAATCCATTTAACATCTTCTTCGGTATCGAATTGTCGCTGAGAATCATTATTATGATGCTGTTTACGTGGATGAATTACTCATTCCACTGAGACAACTCCTGCCTGTGTTCTATATTCTTTACAAGGCAGCAGCAGCAGCAGCAGCAGCAGCTTTCAGTGGCTCATCTACTGTGAGATGTGCTGCTTCATCTTGCTAGAAGCCCACCGAACAGAGAGGCACAGACCAGAAAAGATTGCAGCTCCAAAACTCAGCACCTCAGCACTTTTAAAAGGCTGTTAACCTTATCTCTGTGTCCATGAATGTTGCCGGATTGTTTGACACTCACTGAGGAAGTTATTTTGCACCAGGTGGTTCAGAGTTGTGTGCAAATGCGAGTCATAGAAAATAAGCTTTTTAGGAAGGAGTCATTCAAGCTGAAAGAAACATTTGCAGATGTGACCTGCTCACTTTTTGTCAAGAATCTCCTTAGATTTTCGCCATCTCTTGGCCTGTTTCAGACAAATTGTTCCACTTTTTTTTTTCTACCTTTGTTAACCAAGAAGCAACTCCAAGAGGATACTAAACTCCCAAACTTGTCACAGGAAGGTGAGGCCATGTTTTCCTTAAGGCCGGGTTTACTCATTGTGAGTAAGATAAACGGTGAGATAACAAGAACAGCAGTGTGCGCAACAATAAGCACTCGGCTTTTCATTCCTGTTTTTTTTTGTTTTTCACCATCAGTGTGTTTCCTGTCATCAGATTTCAATCAGTGAGTTACTCGATTGAAGATTATTTTTACCTCTTGACAGTTTCACTCAAAGGTGGGCCTGACTCGGAAGGCGCGCTCCGTCTAACCTTGAATATCCTTTTCATTCCGTTGTGTCAGATTCTTAGACTGTAGAGACGCTGACCTGCCAGCTATTGATTGGAGGAACGAGAGAAACAATCCAATATTCAATATCCGCCTTCTGTCATGCCAGGCTGCCATGTTGACAGCGGACTATTTTGAGAGCAGCATGAGGGGGGCATTCATTATTCATGTGATCAAGAGCACGCTCTGTATGTGTGCAATTATAGATTTTTCATGTACGTAGCTGTGCAGCGTGTGTTGAATTGGAGAACAGTCGTGGTGTTTAAGAAACAGAAGACAAATGTGACCTGAAGTTAAAGGTGCAATATGTAAGATTAACATTCACAAATGAACTAAAGCGTTCAACAGAAGAGGGCAGCATATTGCCAGAGAGTTGTGTTCGTGTTGGCCACCCCTATTGTAAGAAACTAGCAATCCTCCGCCCCCTGTTTAGGTTTGGTCCCTCCTCCTACTGAAACTGGTCATGATCATGATAGCGCTTCATGTGTGGTGCCATATGTCATATGTACAGTATACATGTACAAAAGAAGTGAGTACATCCTTGTGCAATCTGTCAGATACATTTCAAACTTGTATTACCTTTCAACTTTCAATTGTTGCACAATATCTAAGTCCAGTGGAGTATTTGCTTTCATGAACAATTAAAGACAAATCCTTCAAAAAGACTGTATTGAAAATGCAGTCAAGTAAAAACTGCAACCAAAGCGAGTAAATCTGCAATCACTGACACACAAGTCAGAAAATCTAACTTAGAAAACCTCATTTGAACAACACTGAGTGTGATTTTTAATCAGCCTAACTGCATGACCATGGTTATAAAAATGACCTGTGAACACCAGAACTATTTTAGACCTATGGGCTATCAGAGTGTCTGCATCATAGCTCCACGTGGCAAAGAATATTCAGAAGAATCAAAAAAAATCTGATTGTGAGAAATCACAAAAATGGAAGGAAGATCAGTGACCAACTAAAAGTCAGTGGAAACACTGTTGCTGCAGTAATCAGGATCAATAGAGCCACAGTGGCAGTTGTCCTAAAATGACAATACACGACTTGTACAACCCAGCTATAAAACAAAACAGATAGGCAAGTGCTTTAGATTTGGCACAGGGTTTATCAATTGGAATCTGAGTTGCTGTGACAGCTCAGACAGCGTGAAGGTCTGTTCATGATGTCAACTTCTACGGACGGTTTCCTGGAAAACAATCTTTACTTGCTCTTTGGCACAAAACTGCAAGATGAAACTTTGCTAAAGAACATGCAAAGAAGCCTGAAGAATGTTGGGAACACGTTCTTTGATCAAGTGAAACTTACGAGAACTACCACAACGAACGCATAGTCCTGACAGTGAAGCACTGAGTTGGGAGTGTGATGATGAAGCGGCTGCATGAGTGCATGACGACCGTTATACATTACATCATGAATAGCTGTGAATACACCAAAATACTGGTTTACATGATGATTCCCAGTCTGCAGAAACCTTGGCAGGAGAGGAATATTCCAGCATGATAATGATTCAACTCTGCCAAAACACACAGAAGAGTTTCTAAAGAGGAGAAGAAGTGAAAACTAAAACCTGGACAAGGATGCTGCCTGACTTGAATTCAATAGAACAGCTTTGGGGTATTTTTAAGAAAAAGGTAGAGCAGCACAACCTCTCAAACAAAACCCGTCTCTGAAGAATAGCAGAACATCTCTCTAGAAATGTGTTTCAGTACAGTTTGTGTTGTCGCTAGCTGCACTGGAGATTCTCTAAACAAAGTCAGTGCGGCTGGTTTGTTTGTAACAAAAAATGACTTCATTTTGGCAGATTGCTGGATGGTGAGTGAACTGAGCTTGTCAGATACAGCTATTCTGAGTGGTGTGGACAAAACATGAACAAACACCCATCTTAGCAAACAATAAACACTGTCAGAATGTTGCCAAGCACCGTCTACAGCACATATGTCAAACTCATGGCTCGCGGGCCAAATCTGGCCTGTCACGTCATTTTATGTGGCCCGCGAGAGATGTGTGTTTTCTCATCTGATGAATAATAGGATTTACCTGATATAATATAACCTAATATAATGTTATTTATGTTATAATAACACAGCAATGTGCCTACACAGGGCTCCAGACTGAGACCAAAATGTTCTCATATGTGAACATTTATGAGCGTGTGCCAGCTGAAGTGTCACGTGGTCGCACTGTGGGAGTGGACGATGACCATCAGGCTGATCGGGTTCCTTCCGTCAGCTGCTGGTCCGGTTACTGTGGTTGGAAATAGTCATATTTCTTCCCCATTGACTCAGTCTCTCTCTGCCTGACGGTAAAACGGTCAGTTTCACTGTTACTGTGTTCCAATGACACAACCATACATAGCCGATGATGTTTAAAAACAGACAAAAAAGCATAAAAGCGAGGTGAGAGAGGGAGAGGTCCGACACACCTGATGATAAAAGTGTTCAGCTACAGGCAGACAGATCTCTGCTGAGTCAGTTAAGAAGAAAAAGTAGCCCCACATTCAATCTGGATGATTCACATTTTAACATCGATCACAATTTCTAGCGGAGCAGCAGGTGAGGCGTTCAGGGAACATCGGTAAAATGTACCATCAACTCATACACATGTTCGGCAAGTGCTTAGCCTGTGTCCAGTTAATGACTGATATTAGAAGAGGAGTGGTGACAGAATAAATATATTTTCAGGTTAAAACATTTTACAAATATCAAGTCTTGCATCACTGAAAATCACTGCAACATAACTAAGTTATACAAAAACAACTATTCATCAGCTGCATGGTGGATTAATAGCTGTGGCAGTGCTGAACCAAAACAAGGGGGCGGGCGACCAAATCATTAGCTGGTGCGACCAACAAAGAAAGTTGGCAGCACCAGTGCTACCATTGGAAAAGTTAGTCTGGAGCCCTGCTGCATGTGTTTTACTTTTAGATAAAGGAATGCACAATAGTTGTACATATAATAAATAACAATCAAATGCAGAGACAATTATTTAACAATATGTTCAGGAGTCGTTTATTTATACAGTCTTACAGTTACAACCGGCCCTTTGAGGGTAAACATGATGCTTCTGTGGCCCAGGATGAAAATGAGTTTGACACCCCTGGTCTACAGGAAAAGCAACACCAATGTAAACTCACTGCTGGTTCTTCATCCTCTCATATTGGACTGAGTGCAGCATAGACTGTACATCACAGATTGACAAAGCCTCCAGGTTTGACAAATGACGCCAGTGTGGAAGTGCCCTAAAGGTCCCACGTGGTGAAAATCTATTTTTATTGTGTTTTGTGGTTAATATTTACACCTTGGAGGTGTAAACTAAAAGCTGTTAAGATATGGAGACACTTACTCGCCTTTCATCAAGCCTCTCTCTCCTGCCACCCACACACACACACCCACACATAGTAGATAGCCTCCCAGCTTTACATGCCAGCAAGCTGATTTTATAATCACTGTGTTGTCTGACAGACTCACTATACACATGAGTTAACAACAGCTGGGCTCCAAATTGGTGTTTCCTTGTAAAATGATGACTCAGGGAAAAAGTTAGAAGATACGAGGTGTGTCAGAAAAGTTTCAAACCCAGACTACAAGTTTTCCCCTACAGACGATCAACCAGCACGTCTACAAAGAGATCCTGCATCGTTTGCTTCGTTCAGTGCGCGAGAAGAGGCGAGAGTTGTGGCAGGACAAGTCATGGCTGCTTCACCATGACAACAAGCCTGCTCACAATGCCCTGAGCATCCCACAGTTCCTGGCTGAGAAGAACATCGCCGTGCTGGAGCAACCTCCCTACTCACCCCACCTGGCTCCGTGGGATTTTATCCTCTTCCCCAAGCTCAATGGGGTCATCAAGGGGACCCGTTTTCAAGATGTGGACGACATCAAGATGGCTGTGACGATGGAGCTGCGGAGGATCCTGGAAGAATCCTTCCAGGAGTTCATGGCGAAGTGGCAGAGAAGGCTGGGGAAGTGTGTTAGACTCCAGGGGGATTACTTGGAAGGGGAAAACTTGTAGTTTGTAGTTTGCATTTGAAATATATCTTTGTGACACCAGTCCTGAAGTTGTTTTTGACACACCTTGGAGAAGATAATAGAAGTAGAAGACAGAAAGTTCTGACCTCACACTCATTCACAACTGTATCTGTCAACTGTTTGCTCTATGCTATCAATGTCAGAAGCAGAGAGAGTCTTTTTCCTGAAGGGGGCCTGGAAAGCAGGAGTTCAGCTGCATTTAAAGTCACAGATGCTGAAACAAGACATTTAGAAGAGGAAAAAAAAAAAAACAGGAGTTGTACATTCTTGTTAAATTTAACTATCTTGCAGTATTTTGAGCTGAAAAATTCAAAGGCATTCTTGCACCATGTGAGAATCTCAATAATTTGCTGAGAATGGGGCACAATTAAATGAATCCATCTTTAGCGCAGAATGACTCAAAATCCCTGACAAGTCTCTTGCAACACATTTCGGGTACTTTGTCCAAGTAGACTTACTGTCGAGCATGTCGCTGCACATGCACAAATGGGCAGTTGATCCGGTAGTGGCAGAACCAACTAACTCGAAATGGAAGACGCTAAACAGCACGTTGGCCCTGTCTGTGGGAAATCTGAATACAAAACAAAACCCCAAGACGAAACAGTCGACCTACATCCAGTAATATGCACACTCTGCAGGAAGGAGTTTTCTTTTTGTTAACATGAACCTTTGAAGGTGTGTAACAAACATGTTCACTGCATATATATTCCGTGCTTTCTTGAGTCTGTTTGCTCATGCAAAATGAAATGCAAATAATATATTAAAAATGAATGATATTTAATCATGATTAATCACAGTTAATCCACAGCAACCCCGTAATTAATCTGATGAAAAATTTTATTCGTTTAACAGCACTAATTATATACATACTGGTACCACGTCCTGCCATTTCCTTGATTTCAGATAATGATGTCACATTCCCCCTCTCATTTTCTTCACATTCGGCTGATATTGTGTTAATTTCTGAAAGCTTCAAACGAAAAACAAAAAACATACATATCACACCCTTAAATGACCGCTTTCTTTCACCTGCTGTTTTGCTGACTGTAGTTATTCCTCCTGCAGTACATTTGTAATACAGCACATTCACTTTTTGTGCAGAAACTTTTCAGCGGGTCCCTGCAGCTGCTGGTCACCTCATCCTGCATGCAACCTGAGCAGGTGAAAAGAGCAGCAGAATGAAGTGTTGACACGCCATCAGCCCTGAGATGTCTCCATGCTTTGAGAAAGTAACATCCACTCTGCACACGAGGTTTCCTCCAGGTTAGTGAGACAAGCACTTCTTTAGAGGAAGCTCGTGGCTCTCAGAGCCGTTAGTGAGAGAGGTGAGACAGAAACCACTCCCCGAGGAGTACTGCACTGCTCGTTACACCTGCCACCGTGTCAGGGTTGAAACTCTTAGTGCATCATCATATTAGCGAGTGACATGACATGATGGGCAAATGTTGGCAGAGAAGAACTGAAGACACACACACGCACACACACACACACACACACACACACAAAATAATGTGGTGATTTAAACTGGAAAATATTCAAAGATGTGAGGAGTTCATTCCCCCATCACCATTAAATTGACATTTCTGTGATGGCGTGTCAGGGATCAGCTGTCAGATTCACGGCTGAACTAAGTGTCATTTTTGATTGCATTCTGATTGAAATGACACTTAGCCTCCTGCTGAGAGCACCCCAGAGTCTTACATTACAGCCCTTTTTTAATTGATAACGCCCCTCATGTCAGCACGAGCTCACTGCTCACACTGTGTGGCGGCAGCTGGTGAAATATAAAACTGGGGGTTGCAAGAGTGCAACAGCGAGTGTCTGTGGGCGGCTGATGTAGGAGGAAGGGTGGTGTATGTAGTAGTACAGATGTAAAAAGATGGAGAACAAAGGTCAGTTTGGCAGTGATGTTCGTAAAGATTCACACGGATTGATGGGTGACATGAGAAAAGAAATTACACAGTGCGTGCCTGAGAGCAGCAGAGAGAAGAACAAGAACAGTTGGTTTGAAAAATAAACAGGATGGGTAATGCAGTAGTGTGATTAAAAAGACATCGCACATCTGGATAGCAAGAAAAATCTCCACCGTGCTAAATCTTGAATTCAAGCGGCTGCTTGTCAGACTTGGACTCCCAGGACTTGGAGGCAGGCGTGATCCGTGATTGGTCTCGTTGGGAGCGAGGGGCTGAGATTGAGGCTGTGGCCAAGGCCATGAAACGCCTCAGCAAAGACAGACACTCTGTTCGAGCACTGCTCGCGCTGTCAGAAAGATACTGTGTGGAGATAGTGAGAGAGAAAGATAAAATATTCATTCCAAAGCTACAGTAGCTCTCCACCAAGATGCAGAGCTTCGTTTTCAGTAAGAGTGTTTCCTCTCTCTCTCTCCCCCATCCATCAGTGTTGCTTAAAAAGTTTTCCATTAGGAGAACTTGCACTTTCAGTTGTCCAGGTCATCTATAATTTAGCAGGTTTGTCCTGTGGAGCTGCTTACCTTGGAGCATTTGTGTGCCCTCTTAGGTCTCTTTGTGTGTGGTACAACCAGGAGGACATGCTGAGTGCTGTTGATTTTGATTTTAGATCCGGTGTTCCCTCAAGTGCTCTGTGGTGGAGTGTCTAATTAATTCAATTTGACCTTTGGGTATCGAAGTCAAGTGTTGGGCTGAGGAGCATCAGACTAATCTAGACAGATTAACCTTTTTTTTTTGAAAGCTATGAAAATGGAAATCAAGTAGGAATTTACTGACCATAATCTGCGCTACTGTGATCGGGAACATCTAGCAAAATTCTGAAGGAGGCCGATAAATCTTTTAGCCTTTTTGCAACCAGCAATGTTTACTTTTAATGTTCAGGGGTCAATGCAAGTTCACAGACCTGGAGCACAAATTGACAGCTGTGCTTTCAAGTCAGGTAAACGGGTTAAGTACACTTCAGCGTTGCTATGAAAGGGTGAACACAGCCCACTTAATGCAGAATGAGCTGAATGAGCAATAGCTATATATTCCACCCTGCCCCGGCTGCTCCTATTGTTTTACAACCGATCGAAATGAATCGACAAAATGCTTTGTTTGTAATTACTTACAATAGACCTGATTTTTACTCCGAGCACAATATTTCTCGTTCCCATTCAAAACACTAATCACGTTTTATGTTGTGATGCGGTTATGATCGAAACTGAGCCATCCAATAGAGTGTTTCAGGCAAACACGTGCAAAAGCTGTCAGCAGCTGGGTTCAGCTGTCGGCCAGCCGGACCTTGGCCGCATGTCATTCATTCCCCTCCTCTCTCTCCTCACATTTTCTGTCTATCTCTGCTGCAGCTATCTATAAGATCCAAGGAAAATGCAAACAAAAATGTTACAACCCCAACTGTACAGGGGGGAAAGGAAGTCACAAAACTAGCCAACTGGATTCTAGTTTAGCCAGAGGTAATCTTGGTTCTTAATTAACAATAGGGTATTAACACAAATCATAAAATCAAAGCAAAAAAGGAGGAACAGAGGGCAGAGAATGCTACTCGAACAAATTAAATAGATATAGCAAAAGGAGGGCTTCTACTGGTAGTTTCTAAGCACCCCAGTCTAAACTACATTTACAAAACAACAGCTTTAAAACCACAGCTCCGCTTATCTACTCTAACCACAACAAAAATACAGAAGGAGTAGCACTTCTATCTGATATCTAACACTCTTTTAACTCCAAGAGACTTTAACGTAAGCGAGATTCCCTAGCTGAGCCCCAAACTGCTTCCTTGGAAACTAGCATCTCACAAAAATCTCAAACAACTCTTAAACACATAGACATGAACGACACACCGAAGCTGCCTGTGAATGACAGAACAATGGGGCTTTAAAACACTTGTTCAGGGTAACTGATTGGAGGTCTGCGCTGCAGATGCTGCTCCAATCAGGCAGGATTGAATTGCAAGAGGAGCAGGCAGGACAAAAAGGGCTGGAACATGCAAATTTGCATACAAACTGAAACAGGTTACTGCCACAAAAAGAGAGGAGTCCAACAGTCGAGCTGCAACACAAAATATAAAAGAAAAACAAGTCTTTAAACTTTTGGTATAAAATAACTTTGGATTAGGGAATGATTGTGGTCATGGTTCGCTCCATTCAGGACTTTTGGGATCTTTTGGACCCCAGGCGATTTGGTTTAGGTGACAGGTAATGTTTTTTTATTTTTGAAGATTTTTCTTTTAAATATAAAAAGAGGGACATTTGTCATGCATTTGGAACCAAAAATACGTTATAACTTATCAGAAAATGTATTTAACATAGTGTAAAAGTCTATAGTGAATATCAACAAATATTTTACTTTCTTGACTGGTGACCTGTCCAGAGTGTCCCCTGCCTTCGCCCTAAATTGGCTGGGATAGGCTCCAGCCCCCCCTGCGACCCTCATGAGGATTAAGCGGTGTATAGATAATGGATGGATGGATATTCTTTCTTGGGGTCCAATGGGCCCCGAAAGACCTTCTACGTATGGCAACATGAAAGTCCTGAATAGGGTTAAACAAGAGTGTGCAGCCACACTAACGGCTCTGTTAGACTGAACACAGGCAAAACGCATGACAATATGCTGATGTTTAGCAACTATAATGTTTACTTTATTATATCATCTTAGTTTATCATGATGACATACTGACATTTTCGAATTGGCACTAAACACAAAGCACAGCTGAGACTGATGGGAATGTCATTTGTTTTGAGGCTATCTGGCCATAAATAAAAAATATATTGTGCAAATTTTGACTTGGTGACGATGCTTGATGAAAAGTCAGGGAACCACCGAAATCAGAAAACAAACACTCATGTTAAAGGAGCTACATTGTACAAAATCCAGTCTTGAAGTACACTTTCTGAAGACATGTAAGACTTACATTAACTTGCTAAAAAAAAGAGAGAGAGAGAGAGAGAGAGAGAGAGAGAGATATTCTGTGATTTTGTCAGTTAAAATAACTGATGCAGTCGTTTTTCTGGAGAGTGCAGCCTGAAATCATTTTTACATCAAAGCTAGCACAAAGTCCAGACAGCTTGGTGAGGCAATATAGTAAAATAACTTTAAGGATGCAAGAATTTTAGACAATCTCAAATGCTAAAGGGTCCACAAAGGTAAATGAAACTAGATAAACAAAAAACAAATGATAAAGAAACCATCTCACACTTATACAGAAAGCACAAAAGTAACCAGTGGGCTTGTCTCCTTGTTTTTTAAGGTAAATCAGTGAAGCTGAACTATGGAACATGATTTAGTGGTGACATGAACAGCCAAACAAAGGGTTAAACCTGCGATGAAGCTCTCGTGTCACTGAGTTTGTTTGTGAAAGGTTATGTGTTGTATAAATAATCAGTATGCACAGAAAGCAAGAACCTGATGTCCTGCCCTTGGATAAGGGCCTGGACACATCAGTGGATCCTCTAAAGAAAATTGATAGAAGCCCTTGACCTTGACATGTATTATTCATGTACGTTTACAGTGAGGTAATAAAGGACACTTCTAAATCCAAATACAACTTGAGAATACAGATTTGGGTGTTGCACTGAGGGTAGAAATATATATAAATACATTACTGTGGGATTTCAAAGTGTTTGGTCTAAAAAAACAACTGGGTGTCAGTGGAAATGTTAACACTCAGACAGCTTGTGTAGACTTGAACAGATCAAAGAATCTCAGCAGATACCTCAACAACGCCTGGGATTATCTGGATCGCAGCATCATGGCATCTGTGTGGGAGTCAAGTGTGTGTGTGTGTGTGTGTGTGTGTGTGTGTGTGTGTGTGTTTTAATCTGTGCCCTCATTTGTCAGTAAAGCGTACAGCATGAATCCAGCCGAGACAATCTCATTCTTCTTCACAGGGCACTGCTCAGTGTGCCGCGCCACAGAAAATTTTATGAATGATAATAGCGCTGTATATGAAGGCAATATATAACGCACTGTGTGCCGGTTCAAATGCTTCGCTTGAGATGAAAGGTTGGTGAATGGTTGTGGGATTTTTTTTTTTCTTCTCTTTGGCAGGAATATGGCTTCGAAATATCTATTCCAAACTGAAAAATAAAAACACACAAAAAGGAAGAGGAATGATGACCTGGAGGTAGAAACTGCACATCATTCTCTTTATCTCTTTCAGACTTCTGCACCACAGCTAATAAAATCCGACAAATAAAAGTACAAAGAATCCTGCAGAATAATTGTTCACCTGGAAGTCATCATGTGAGCCAACATTACTTCAGACATCTTTATGCTTTAGTGCTTGTTGGAGTTATTACCATCACATCTCAACTCCTCAGTCAGCCCTATATAATCTTGTAGCATAAAAATGTACTTATTACTGTCCAATACACAGGCATGTTACAACCCTATTGAGAAAATTTGTGGTTTAAAAATGTCAGCGTTCACACGATCACCCTGTTAATCAGTTTTCATGGTCCAGGAAGGCAGTATCACGGAAAAATACAGAAAGAGAACCCTGAATACAGCTTGCGTCATGAATATTTCACATGCAGTGCAGTTCACATGTCCACTATTTGCAGAAATACTGTCCACTTCTCACCCTTCTGAACTTCTGACTATAAACCACTGCATGTGAATGGACTTTTTTTTTTATTTTTTTTTTTTAATGAAATGTTAATTTCTTCACAGTTTAGTTCCCTCTGGTACTGAAAAATTTGCATGCATTAAATATTACACACCTCCGCAGTACATTTATCACGTAGTGCTTTAGGAAGCAGAATGTGAAGATAACGCAGAACAATGTAAAAATGTGACCTCACCAGTATTTATATTCAACGATCTCTGAGCTGCTGTGAGTCGACATCAGTTCATCTGCAAATTGTTTTCTACATTCTGCTGGGAAGACAGCGACCGTCTCATTCCTACAGCAGCTATAAATCTCGGAATGTTTCTATCAAAGTTGCTATCAATGGAAAAACAAAAAAATTAATCCTTTTGGATCTTAACTCCTCTCCGTTGTGATTTCAGTGACAAAACATTATATGTGTATTCACACTGCTTCCCATTTACTTTTAGATGAGATTTTAACAATACAGCAAAGGAGAAAGTGGTTAATTTATGCTACAGTGAACAAATATATAATCTCAGATCTGCAGACAAAGCTTTTCTGACTGCTCCTAATTGCAGACTAAAGCCAATATGCAGCAAAAGATTTACAGTTTGGGGGCTAAAAATGTACCTATTCTAGAAAGAACCTTGGGTTTTTTTGCATGCTGCTAGAGATAAAGCTTATTTTCAAATGTGTTTTTTTTTTCCTTGGCTATTAGCGCACTCAATGGCATCATTATAAATGTTGTCTCTGATCTGATTGAACAAAGGAAGTTTCTTCCAAGGCAATAAATCACACTGACCCCAGGTATAATTACTGTGAAGCAACCTTGTGATGGAGGGGTCAGTTTAGCCGAGCAGAGTCTTTAGCTTGCTGAAAACACTTTGGCAGATGATACTTTACTGCCCAAAGTGGTTTTGTGCAGGCGAACGTATGGATGAGAATTTCAATTGGCACTCAAGAAACATCTGGATTACAACAGCGCTTTATTCATGGCCACGATCTCAACATTTATTGTGAAACAAGCACATGTTGTCGTAGTAAATCTTTTTTTTTTTTAAAGATGAATTTCTCTGGCCAACAGATGCAACATTTCCTCTCTGTTTAATAATTTCATATTTGCGGTACCAAGAAGTCCTTGTTTGCAGCTGCAGCTTGTGTTTGTTCTCTTGTGTCATACAGAATCAATCCTTGCACATGAATATGCTAATAGAGGAGGAAGATGCCGCTGGCTCTTTCACAGCCTTGTAACACCTCAGCTTTAGTAGCACTGAGTCAGTCAGCAGTTTGCGCGCAGCCAACATTGACAGTAATTTGTTTGAGACCCGAGGTGTCCAGCCGATTTTTGTAGTGACTGATAAACTCGCTCTCTGTGTAATGGAGCATGGGGGCTCCAATAGCCACCAGAAAAAGCAGTTGTCAAGTAAAGAAAGCTCCTGCGTAATTCCTCTCAAGGACAGTCATTTTCAGCAAAATCTTAAGATATTAAAAATGCACTTTTCTTTCCACGTCGCTTCACATTTTCTGCCTTTTCTTTTTCCCAAAGGCCAGCAGTCCTCATATGACCCTACTGGCTTGATGATATCTTACTCCTACATCCGCTGGCCATCTGGTATTTAATCGACTCATACACACCTGCAAATAGGGCGTCTTAAACCCTGATGACCTCCTCACTTTTTTTACTGTCACAAACTCTCTCCAGTGCATTAACACGGATCACTCAGGCATAAAACATTTAAGTTGTTTGCAGCCACGGAGCAGAGTTAACGGATTTGAGGGGAAATGAGGGGAAAATGCTCACTAGGTGGATTTTGCAAAAGCAGCCTCATCTGTTTTTCTGGATGTTTACCCTCAGATGCCTCATTCAACTGAAAACTAAAACATTTAGTTCAACTTACTCTCAGTTAAAAAAAAAAGTGCTTTATGTGTGCCTGAGTGGATGTGAGTGATTCTATCACTAAACCTTCAAATGTGCTCTCCACAGAAAATTTGAAAATCGATTTGTTCCCTTACTGGTATCTGTTACCATAGGAACAAACATGCATTCCCATATGAAGGCTGGTGGATGATGGAGAGTGCATACATCAACGGCTGAGGAATGAGTTTTGCTCCGAACAAAGCACTTAATCAAGAGCTTTTCCACGGTTGTCACATGTGATGTGAGGGCCACTGGGCCGAGAGGTAATCAGAGAAAATTTCACATAAACATGCAAAGCCATGAAGCAATCTGCATATAGAAACATAACATACAAGAAGGACAGCACATGCAAACGGCTGCCTCTAACTGGAGAGCACAGTCATGTCAGTCATGTTGGTGTCATACATGTTGCTGCATATTTCTAAATAGATCGTACAGAGGATCAGAACAGTGTTTGACAGAACAGCCAATGAGGAGTACTAATTTGGGAATCAATTATCCGAAATAAAAGCCAATTAAGCATAAACATATATGGATAATGGATGGATAATGATAAACATAATGGGTAGAAAGGATGAATGTCTTACTGTCTGGCTAAATGGATGGAGAATAGCTTAATGGATGAGTAAAAGGAACGATGTCTGGATGGAGGATGAACAAATGGAAAATGGATGGATAGCTGTATGGAAGTGTGGTTGAATGGATGCATCTATGAATGAATGAATGTATGAATGAAGGAAAAGAAGAGGAACAATGAATGGTTGAGCTGAGAGATAAAAGCAATCAAGGATGGTTGGATGATAAAAGAAGCAAGGAATCATAATCTACAGCAGCATCAGTAAAATGCAAATCAAAATAAACAAGCCGACTACATGATCCCTCCCCAATTAGGCAGTTCTTTGATTTAAAAAGTTCATGAAAACCTGTTTGCAGCACATCAATCTAGTGAAGTCTATCCCAGCTTAACGATGTGGGCCACAGTTCACCACATTGATGATTGCCTTGATAATTTAATCATGACAGTTCAAGACAGAGTAAAATGGTCCCTGCTCATTCTCTTCTCAATATTAATAATGCATCCTCCTATTTCACTTGGATTTTATCCCTTCCCCCGGTGACAGAAGCGCTCACTTTGCAGAACCCTTTTTTTTTTTTTTATTGCCATTTGCTTTCCAGCGTCTGCACACAAGCAAGAATAATGCATTTCACATTGCTCTAATTATCCTCCTGTCCTCGCGCTGATATTTAACCCCTCCTGCCTATTGTGTAAACAGACACGCACCATTCTCCAAGTGGTGCTTTGCAATTTCAGGTCCGCCAACATCTTCTTCAATATGCAATATTGCTTTTATGGTGAAATGGCAAGTGGCCAGAGTGCAAGGCTTTACCTCATTAATAAACTATCACGGCTCCTCTCAGGCCTTAAATGACTTGAAAAGGAACTTTGGGATGGCAAGAGGCAAAAGGCCCTTGAACATGAACTCTCAGTTTCTCTTTTGGGAACTGCAAAGAGCGAGGCTATGCTATAAAAACTGACAGGGAAGAATTGTGCCCTTGGTTTAAACTATTTGCACGAAACTCATCTCCCTTCTTGTTTGTGACTCAAGTGGTTGTTTGTTTTTAAGCATTACAGATAGCAATATTTATGATCCAGAGGTTGTCAATTTTTTAATAGAGGGGCCAAAGAGGGTATTGGCTTCTGGAGTACTTGTGTCTGCCAAGCTGAGGAGTGATTCTTATTCATAGAGATTTATCATTGCTGGAAGCAGTAAAGGTAAGATATGCGTGTTTTTTCCCCCCTCGCTGTGTTTACACCATGTGTTGGGTATTTCACAACTTTCAGAGGACCTGCATATCTCCCTCTTTCATATCTCCCTCTCCACCTTTTAGTCGAGGGATTTTATTACTGAGGAGTGGTGAATAGAAAAAAACAGAAGAACTCTGCAGCAAAGCCACACAAGGCTGCATGCAGCATGGATGTAGCACAATGCAGTGAAGCAAGAGGATCTTCTCTGCTCTTTTTTTTCTGTGGGAAGAGCAGATGTTGGCCTTGAGGTTGGACTTACAGGATATACAAGCACCAACAAATCCCAGAGGATTGTTTAGGATGAGCTTTGTTTTATGGAGACTGGGCAACGCATTTTCCTTATGCAACTGCATGACATGTACAGTACAGAACAACTGCAGAATGCACATTCTCCCTGCACACAAACGAATGATACAGATTTTTAGTGGATTCATATTTATATCAATGAGGGCAGATGAATGTTAGGAATGACTCAGTATAGCGCAATAAATACTGCAGCCTCCAGAGTGGCCATAAAATTGAACCAAGCACTCTAAAACAAAAAAGAACCATTGGCTTTATGAAGGTTAGCTTTATTGGAAGGCTATTTTTGTTTTAGCTGTGTTAGTTTTAGCTTGTGGCATTGAATTAACTGGCTAACAAGTTCTCCAGACTGACTCAGCCATATGTGCAATCAATTCAGTCCCGCATGCTTTCTGATCTAGTGCTACTAGTAAAAGGAAAATATCACAATTTGAAATGTAAAAGTGTTTTCTGACCGACCTTATAGCTAATGTTTGATTACAGAAAGGCTGGGATTTAAGGTAAAATAATAAATACTTAGTTAACGTTA
Organism: Stegastes partitus; assembly: GCF_000690725.1. Taxonomy (NCBI): domain Eukaryota; kingdom Metazoa; phylum Chordata; class Actinopteri; family Pomacentridae; genus Stegastes; species Stegastes partitus. The sequence continues at coordinate 743,950 of NW_007577755.1, read as the reverse complement.
TTAAAACATAGTGGTTTGGGGTAAATTTACAACTCTGGTAATATTTGGTGACCTTGTTCTACATGGTTACAACAATATCCTCCTGATTACAGTATCAAGGAACAGCTGCAGTCGTGTTTAAAAAGGTAAACATGTATTTCGTTTTTTTCCAACTGAATCAACACTGCTCTTGTTTTGCACAGAGGCCCTGGCAGAACAATTCTTCCATTTCTGCTGCCAATAAAACTGGCAGCTGACAAGAAGAATAATTATTCAGTGGAAGCCTAAGTTTTCCACTGTGGTCTAAAGGCAGGCGAAAATGAGTTCACTAATGTATGAAAATGCAACATTTGCTACAGGACTGTTCCATGTCAATTTGTGTTCGATCATACTATACTTTGGGGATGTCATATGTTTTCTTCTGTCACACTGTGCTAGGGCACCAAGCTAAAGGTCACTGGGTTTTCAAAATCGACGGGTTTTTTCTCGTCTCAGTGTGAATCTGCAAAGCGAGTGTCATGCTTCAGTGGAGAAAAGCAAACCAGCAGAGCAGTGATCAGGCGACAGCAGGGCGACTGGGTGAAGTGGGAACAGGGACACGAAGCAGAATGTCACTTGGCAGGACAGCTTGAAGTGGAACCCCTACAGGATCGAGGTCTTGATACAGGGGGTCCATGCTGTCCTCCCAAGCTCAACCCATCGCTTCACATGGGGCAAAACAGAAAGACCGACATTCCTTCTGTGTTCCTGGGCAGGACCCTGTAAATACATCCTGAGGAACTACTCTAAGGCACTGAGCGAGGGCCGCCGTCCCAGGAGACACAACGAGGTCGTCAGTCCATCACTGAGGCAATCAGCAGAAGGATCAGGGACAGCAACTATGCTACTGCTGGAGCCAAGACCATCAGGTTTGTCAAGGAGGGACAGAGGCCAAAAGAAAGACCCAAAATCTGCTCCAGTGATTTGCTCGCCATGACCCGAAACTGGCTGATGACAGTTTACCTGGTGAGGCAGCTGAAAAGTCCATCACAAATCACCCAGTCCTCATCAAGACCAGACATCATCTTCATGTCATGGGACAACTGCTCTGATTGGAGCTAACTGTGCTTCAGGTGAAGACGATGGAGGAGGCACATGGTAAGAGTGTTAAATACCAAGAACTGGTGAAGGACGGTTGTAGGAACAGGTGGAGGACCAGGTGTATGCCAGTGGAGGTGGGTAGCTGGGGATTTGAGCAAGATCTGCAAACCCCTAGAGATAACTGGAGCAGGCAGGAGAAGGGCAATCAGCAACAATGTGGAGGCAACGGAGAAAACATTCAGATGGCCCTGGCTGAAAACAGAGAACAGTGGGGGAGATGATATCTAACCAATGTTGGTTGGGACACCTAGAAGAAACATCCAAAGACCACTACAGCACCGATGATGTGTCCAAGTGTGTGCGACAGAAGATGCTTGCAAACTGTTGGTAGGTGTTTTGGAAAATGTAGTTATTAAAAATAACAGTTTGGACTGATTAAGGGACCAAACAAAGGGTCACTTGGCTGTCAAAACCAACAGGTGTTTTCTGTCTTGTGTCAGTCTCCATTGCGCCATGAGTGCGGTGCCTGCCGTGGGCACACCAATGCAGTTTTGAGAATTAATAGAACACAGCAATGACTTGTATATTTTTTTGCTTAAATTAAAACAGCAATAAATTATGCATCTCATAGCCTGTAGACAATAAAATAAACACAGAGGCCGAAATCCAAATGGATTAGGAAATGAAATGCCTCTGCCGCCTAATCAGCAGCATCTAAAATATGTTTGCGTATCGTTCCCCAAAGTATGTCAGCGTCTGATTAGTGGCATCCAAACTGTCGTGCCTGACAGACCAGGAATAGTCCACAGTCCCAGCCCAATTTCATTGTGCGGTACAGCGACGAGAATGAGAAGCCAGAAATGAAACACACAGCCTTTAGTATGCAAACTGTGTACACTGAAAACTCGTGCCTCTTGATGTATCGTGCCATAGAATCAAGCTTGGTTATTAATTCTTTCTTTTACAACACTGGATCCTGACAGCCTCCAAAAAAATCACTGAGCCGACATCAAAGAGGCTGAAGCTGGAGCACAACATTCTCTCCCACAGAGAACCCAAACTACATGTTTGACCCAGTTTTCTTTTACTAGTCAGGACCTGCTTTTCCAAAGTGTCTCTTCAAAGGAACATCGCGGCAAAATGGGCCGAGACTTAAAAGACACATTCTGAAGTGATAAATGCACAAGAGGCCGCATCAAGTCCTTTGATTCCAGATTGACCACACCTCCCGAACAGATTAGATTCAGAGTTTTGTCATTAACCTACACATTTTTTCCACCTCTACCTCCATTTCCTTTCATCTGTTCTCTCATCTATCTTGTCGCTGCACAGAGCCCTAACTGATACCTCTCTCCTACTTCTCTATCTAATTATATTCTATCTCCTTTTCACTCATTCTCCCCCAGTTTCCTCCGTGGTGCCTTTAAAGGCTGAACCGAGAGAGGGTTCAGAGCGATTGAAGTGAACAAGAACCTTATTTCAAAGGAAAATGCTGACTTGTGTTTTGAATTTTGAAAGCTATAATTATTCTGCCGTTACTTTTATTCTTCCCACTTCTGCTGAATATGAAGTGATTTAATTTTATGCAGTGAGTTTGTGCAGTAATAAGCACACGCAGACATTAAACACTCTCCTATTCCCCTAATTATCACCTTTGTCGGCTAATTAGAAATGTGCCGTCAACAGCTGATACAATATAAAGCATCAATATTTCATGAGCAAGCTGCGATCATGTAAGAGATCTGACTGTACATGCTGCCATTATTGTGCATCCTATAATTGTTGTGCAGCACATATTTGGAAAAAGGAATTGACTGTTCTTTCTTGTCATCCAGAATTATTTGAATATGTGTACAACCACACAGAGAAACTGATCATGAACTGTTTCTATGTTATTAGCAACGGTTATAGGCTCATGGTGGGTGATTTAAATATCATCGGAAATAACCTCACATATATTCAAACAGGATGTGGGCTCTGCACCTACATTTGTTTTCACACATTTTCCAGGAATAGCTCTACATGTAAATATGTGTGAGGCAGCAACTAAAAGGTTTTCATCCAAATCAGCTCCTCATTTGCAAGCAGGCCGGGCAATCCTGACTGAATATTAGAAATGTCAAAGCAAAGAGAATTATCTTCTTAACCTTGATGCTTTGAGAGAAGCAGAGAGCGACATTCACTGCTGCCTGTTTTCTGTGAAGCGCTGTGGGAGATACAGCAGAAGCATTTCAGAGGCTCAGTATTTTCTGCACCGTAATCTTATTTGGGGCTGGTGTTGGATGACAGGGAGATGCTCTCCCCACAGAGCTGCATTAGGGAGCCTGTGGTTTCGGTTTAGCGTTGTTTTTTTTTTTTTTCTTTTGCCGGAGCAGCCCTCCTCTTCGTGTTTTACTGCACTTACAGACGCACACTCATACGCATGAGGAGACAAAAACAGATTGGGGAATCCCCCTATTATGCTCCAACGAAAGGGGCATCATCAAAAGAGGGAAGAAAATCATCTTTAAGCAATTTACCTGAAAATATGACAGCTTATTTTCTCGTAAGAAAAAAAAAAAAAGCCAAAAGGACAAAGATACTGTTGAAGTGATTGATTCCAGTTTTAGCTAAGGATCAAAACTGACAGAGAAAAACTACCTGGCTCTGCCAAAAGCTAACAAAATTTGCCTAACAGCACCTCTAATCACTTACTATTTAGCACACTTGTTTATTTATGAACACATCGTAAAACAATAATTTGCAGTCATTTTGCTCCCTCATAAAAACTGCCCTGTGGTTATTGTACGGATGGACGTGAAATATAATGTGTTTATTAATGAGATTTGAAGATCAACCTCACCCCATCAGGTTGAGGCAGATGGCTGCCTTCCCAGAGCCTGGTTCTGCCTGTTTTATTTTTTGTCCTTACAGATAAATGGGAGCTTTTTGTTCCTTCCCATGTGCTATCTCAAAAGGAATCTGAAGGAAATTTTGAATTTGTTGCATTCCTCTGTTTATAGTTTGTGACGTCTTCACCTTCCTCTGTGAAGTGAGATGAGATGACATGTTTTGGTGCTGTATTAAGAAAACGGAATTGAATTGAATTGAACTTTCAAGGTGGGCTGCAAGGTGGGGCAGTGGTTAGCACCGTCGCCTCGCAGCTAGAAGATCCCCAGTTCATGTCCCGGTGAGCAGTCCCCCGTGCAGCGTGGATTCTCTCCGGGTTCTCCGGCTTCCTCCCACACAGTCCAAAAATCTGTTGAGGTTAAATGGTGATTCTAAATTGTCCGTAGGTGTGAATGTGAATGTGCTTGGTTGTCTGTCTCTAAGTGTAGCCCTGTGATAGACTGGTGACCTGTCCAGGGTGTCCCCTGCCTTCACCGTAAGTCAGCTGGGATAGACTCCAGCCCCTCACGACCCTAATGAGGATTAAGCGGTGTATAGATGATGGATGGATGGATGCTCCAATATTTATTTATTTAAGTTAAATGCGCAAACACAATCTATTTTAACTACAGTAACCTATAAACCATTGTTTTTGTGCTGAGTAAAAAGGCCTACGCCATTGAAACACTTAAATAATGAAGTTTGGGGAATTTATGTTCTAGCTGTGTAATTAAAGAACAAAAATGAAAATTGTTTTGGTAATACAATATAGAAGAGTGGAGCTCAGCCTGTAGGGATCAGTGAGTATTTTATTGGCACCTGACTAACAAAAAAAACCGAACAAATTTGCACTGTAAACTACAGGCTATATTGTAAAGTTTTATTCAGTAGATGTGTTTCTCCAGTTGTCAAAGTGTAACTTTCTGGAACAGACTGCAGCTATTGTGGAGGTCATGTGTTTGTGATCGTTACCGGTTGTTTCAATGATCTACAGCTTCTAAAGCTATACACGATTACTGGATGATTGTTAGGGAGTTTTGGATATTATTAAGACTAATTGCATGTGCGTAAAACATAATTTATTGATAATTACAGCTCAAGTCATTTTAAATGATCAGAGCTGATGTTTTTGGTGGGTAGTCAAAATACTAGATGACTCATGATCTCAGAAATTCTAAAGTCTGGCCCGCAGCCTCGTCAGCATTTGGCAAAAACCTCATCTGTGAGCCACGTGGAAAGATTCACACATCAAAATATCCCTGTTTTGATCGTGGGAGGGCTTTTCTATGGTAGCAGACAGCAGGCTACCAAGCTAGCTGTTGACATTTTTCATTTTCACCCTGTCAGCTCAAGCTTCAAGTGGGAGTGGTGGCAAATTTCCCAGGCATATTGTGGGTCAGTAGCAGGCGAGATGATGTGGGGCAGCGCAGCTGGCAGCTCTGAGAGGAGCTCCTGCAAAGTTGTTTTTCCTGAGTGTAAACAGGAAGTCAGGACATATTCAAGTACTTCCATTCACAGTGCTGCAGCTGAATCATAATGACACTCAACAGTCAGGACTCCAACCAGCTTGACTGTATTTTTGTGAAGTGTAACCCCCATTTTGGGTCACATGGATAATGCACAATTTAATAATAGTAAATGCTTTTGCACTGCAGTCAAATGTGCAGTATTTCTAACCATAGAATCACCAGTTTAAAGCTAGCAAATGTGTTATTCCGGCAGTAGTGAAGTCTGTCTTCGGTGGATGTTCTCACTCTGTAGATGTTTCCTAGGACCTCAGACAATGTTATGGACTTAAATTTCGCACTGCATACGTATTCATTTTGCAAAGGAAACAGCCTGGGGTAATGACTGTGCTTGTATGAGAACAGCGGGCTTCCATGGAAGAGATTAGTACAGTTTAATTTTTTTCTGCGAATGACCATGTTATGCAGAATTTCCATTAAATTGCAGAATCACGTCTATTCCGAGCAACTGCAGTCATTCCGAGGCTGTTCTGGGGTTTGTCATATTGGGATTTATGTGAGTGTTCAGCAATCTCAAATGTGAGATTTTCATTAGAGGTTTTCTGATCAGAGTGGCAGGAACGTCCATGTCCCTGATAACTACATTGATTTTTTCATTTCTCGATGGCACCAGTCTTGTTTGAAATGGCTAAACTGTTTTCTTGTAAGGAGTCTTGACTAATAGAATGAGATCCCAAGTCTTTAATAATGTTCTTGCCGTCTGGTTCAATGGTCCACTGAAAAGGCCACTGCAGTTCATCACCAGGGCTTTTTTTAATGACTGAGCAATATTGCGTTTGAACCCGGTTCAGCAGACACAGGGTGAGAAGGGCACTATCTGATCTTTTCTCATTTGAATATGGCTTGTTGTGTGGTTCTTCAGCCAAGCACTTAGAGCCTTTATATATATATATATATGTGTGTGCTTTAGAAACGGTGGATGTGTCACATTATGCCGGTGCCCATTACTGCTCTTTCTGTCACCTACCAGGACAGGATGATTTACATTTAATGAAGACGTTTTGCTAAAAGCACTGAACCTCACTACTGAGCAGCTTCCTTTTCACCAATCAGATGATGTAGAGCTGTGGTTTTGAAGGCCGCGCATATACTGTGGTCTTTTGTAACAGTTGAGATATCTTTGATTCTGGTCTCAGTTAGAAAAATGCACTGAACTGTGGAATCTGTCTCATGCAACTGAAGCACCCTGCAATTCACTGTTCACACATGGCAAAATCTGCCAAACGCTCACTGAAGCATTTCCTCATTTCCAAGCTTTGTGGACTTTGCGGCAGTTAGTTTAACTGAATTGTCTGTCAAATAAGTGTTTCAGGGTTGTTGAAATTCACCCCGGAAAGGCCTTGACAGAATGAGGAGTACTTCAGTGAATGTGTATGAGGTACAGGGAGCGCTTTGCATCTCGCACACTGTCAGGCTGCAGCGGTGTGTTTGGTGAAGGCGCTGACAGTGAGCAACAACAAACAGTATTGTGAGCTCTGTGTTGGCCATGTTAAGCATGTGTTTCCTGCCCTGAGTCACTAAGCTGTGAGAAAACAGCCTGACTCTTCTCTGCTCCAAACTGAACCTTGTCAACAGCATTTGTGAAGGATGATCCGTGATTGAAAGAAATGCAAGCGTGGAGGAAAAAGCACCTTTTATGGTGAGAATAATCAGAAACTTGATTGTCGACCGCTTTGGCTGTTAGTTCACACAATTTGCACTAATATTGCATTGCATTGCCACCACGCTCATTAAAATGTCCCAACTGGGTCAGGTGACAATCTCTATACCGGGACCATATGTCTGCTCCCTTCCTCAGTGAACATTGGCTGACCTCTTTACTTCATGCTGACAACTTTCACCAAATTGTGACGCTCCCACTGACTGCTGGCCCTCCCGCCATCTCTCGGCGTGAATACCGACCGCAGCATCTCCTTTTTGTTTTCGCATGAATCACATGCCAACTGTCAGCCGAAGCCCAGGACTTTCACCCTGCCTTCTTCCATATTGCATAAGTTCCAGCGAGTGAGCGCAGTGCACCATCTGTGACGCCTACACGTCCAATCAAAACAGTCATTCCTGCCTGCTTGTGATCCTGTCGGAGCTCTCACTGCTGCCCGCTTTTGACCTTTTTGAACCCCAGCAAGTGAACACACGACGCCTGGAGTTTACTGCTGGACGTCTGCAGGGCTTGACTTCTCAAGGCTTGCTCTCAGGAAACAACAGGGCAGGTGATCGTTCCGGGTTATTGGTCAGAATGAGAAGCAAGAAGTATCCTTTTTTTCACAAACCACTCAGAAGGCTTGCAGATGATTTTTTTAATTTAATTTTTTCTATGTTTTTAGGGATGATCAATAGATCTAAATCCATCCTAATGTTTCCAAGTCTTGTTTGCAGGGCTGGCCTTGGGGCTCAGAGAGGAGGTCTTTGAAGTCTGAAGGATATATTTAGAATGACCTGAATATCTATTTGTATTCATTTCTTCTCTGAGGTGTTTTGAAGTAGAAAGACGCAAAGCAGCATAAGCGGAGCCTTTTTATTCTCCGCTTCCATATTTGTGCTGTTTATCCGGTCCTGAGGGATTTGATGCCATTAAATCTTTTATCAGTGTTTTCTCTGTCACCTGTGGCAGGGCGTTATTGCTTCACCCCTCTGCAGAACAATGTGCAACTGAGCAAGGTCCACTTGCATTTAAAAGGGCGTGGGAGAAACGGCCATATATGAAAGTAAGTGTGAGTTCAGATCACCTCCGCTCTCCCTCCCTGGGACGGTCCCACACAGGGCTGGGGTGGTATTTATTTATGTCTGCGAGAAGAAAACGAAACACCAAGCAAACAAATTACAGGAAAATACATCAGGATTATACACTGCCACGCAACAAAGGCAGCATATGGAACAAAAAAGCCGAGAAAAATCACACCGCTATTTTCAGCAACTGCATTATTGCTCTTGTTGAAAGCACAACGTGGGGGGAAAAAGAAGAGAGAGAGACAGAGAGGAGGGGAGAGAGACGGAGAGAACGTCCGCCTGCGCAGGAGCTGCATCTGTGCGCGCTTTTTTTCTCCACGAGGTACTTTCTTATTTGCAGTGTTTAAAAACCTGCTTTGTTTTTTTTATAAATTAAAAAAAAAAGAAAAGAAAAGAAAAGAAAACGGGCTGATGAGCAGGAGTCGCCCTCTTGGATCCATCATGGGAAGGATGCTGCACTCAGGACAAGCAGGTGTACTGAGCGGAGTGGAGGCGCAGCGCGCAGAGCGAGGAGCGACGCACCACCACCGCTGAGCCTCAACACCTGCTCCAAAAGGAAACCCCCCCACTTATTATTAGAGATGCTGCCGGTTAACACCCGTCTTCTTTGTCTTCTTCTTGTCCTGAAATAACTGGATTTTTTCTGCACAACTTCAATCTAACCAGAAGAATGAGGGCGCCGTGACACTGACGAATGCGCAGCTCATTTGGAAAACACTGTAGTGACAAATAAACCTCAAGGACCGGTCTGTTTGCTTGTCACACGGCTGCTTGACTGAAATCAATCTTGTTGCTTACCAAGGACATAATAATCTGCAAGGATGCCCGGGGCGCTACTTTCAGCGGAGACACTCTACATTGGAATGGAGGTGCTGATTGCTGTGGCGTCAGTAATCGGGAATGTGATGGTGGTTTGGGCGGTGAAAATTAATAAATCGTTGCGAGACAACACGTTTTGTTTCATTGTCTCACTGGCTCTGGCGGATATTGCGGTGGGAGCCCTCGTCATCCCTTTGGCCATTACTATCAGCATCGGACTTCAAACTCACTTTTACAGCTGCCTGCTCGTGGCGTGCACGGTGCTGGTGCTGACGCAAAGTTCAATCCTGGCCCTCTTGGCTATTGCAATTGACCGCTATCTCAGGGTCAAGATCCCCACCAGGTAATGCAAAATGAAAGTAAAAATCCACATGAACACAAGCAGATGCATCCAATATCTGCACCATGTGGAGAATTGATGATGTTTGATTTCCCAGAAAGAAAGAAAGAAAGAAAAAAAGCCAAACAGCAGAAGTCCATCCTGAGCTTTGGAGCTTCCATCCTTCCATGCCAGTGTCTTTCTATGAATTTAGATTCAAGTCACAGACATGACAGCTAAACCAGAGCTTGGATAAACAAGCAGCAGATTTAATTAGACCTTCTATCTTCAGGAACATGTGTGGAGGAGAAGTGACACACATGTGGTAAGATCTGTCTGTCAGTGATGCTCCCACTTTGTATTTCGGGCACATGCCTCCAGTGGTTTATCATGCCAGGCCGAAACACAAGGCTTGAACAGTGGTGGTGAAAGGCTGGAAAGATAAGTGAAGTAGGAGAGGGGGAATTGCATTGTCTCTGAATATTGTCTGTGGTAGCCTCAGACGTTAATCTCTTGTGTAAGACTTCAGTAAGTCTTCCAGGCTTAAGATAACACTTTATCATGAGTTTTAGCTTTTGACTTCTCAGTTTTATTTTGTATAAAACCATCCAAGCCTAATATATTGCTCTGTCTGCACATTCTGTCTGTAATTTCTTGCTCGGGTTATTAAAATTACAAATGTGCTGCTCCTTTCCCATTAGCAGGGAGAACAGTTGAAATTACAAAAACAGCATTGTATTTTTTCCTCCCAGAAATGAGATCAAGTGCTGCTTTCTCTCACTTGTTTTTCTCACACTTTCTGTTTTTAGATCAGAATTTGAGCTCTTCAGAGCAGCCTGACTCTCGGGCTCAGTGTGTGAATAATGATTTTCTCTCTGTGCTTAAGACACAAACCTAACTTAACACATACGTCCCTAATCAATACTAATCTAACACATGGTAGCCTACCTGTGACAGCCAGGCTGAATTGCAGCACCATGTTTCGCTTCATGCTTCAGCAAAGGTCAGGGTTTTTTTTCTGCACTGCTAACATTTCCCTTACAATTACAACATCAGACATGGTAAATATCACCCATTAGTGATCTGAAAATGATCAATTACTGCTCTACACGCTCTCTAACATGAGCTGGATCAGATAAACGTTTTCATCTCCGCCTCGAGGCGAGGATCAGGATGACTCTCTCTGTGTCATTTCTTGAGCACAAGGCAGGACAGCAGTGATAAGATTTTAGAGCCTCTGTGTCTTTTACCTTCCTCTACCTCCTGTTTCTCACCCATAAAATACTGTAAACAACAAAAGAGCGGAACCTTTACAGCTGGTAACCTGCCAAATACTGCAGCTTCTTTGCCGTGCACTGCTGTACTACACTGGAAAGTAATACTGAGCCAATTTTAGCAATTCAGCTTTGCCCTTAACAAAAGAGGCATGAAAAGCAGCACTGCTGTAAAGGCCAAGGGTTACTGATAAGGGTTTCACAGCCATATTTCAAGTGGAATTGTGTGCTGCAATGAGCTGTTAGTTAAGTGTTCAGAGGCTTGAAGTTTAAATGATTCTTGTGAATCAAACCTTTTGTCAGCTCAAGGCCACTGGCAAAATGAAAACAGAAGTAAAGAGGAAGGCATGCATGTCCCAGCTGTGAGGGAAAGTGCTGACATGATGCTGTGCTGTTTGCTCCTGCAGGTACAAGCGGGTGGTGACTCCTCGGCGAGCGGGGCTGGCGGTGGTGGTGTGCTGGACGGTGGCGTTCATTGTGGGGCTCACTCCCATGTTGGGCTGGAACAACCTGAAACGCCTCCAGCAGAACGGCTCCATCAGCTCTGACCTCATCATCACCTGCCGGTTCGAAAACGTCATCAGCATGGACTACATGGTCTATTTCAACTTCTTCGGCTGGGTGCTGCCGCCGCTGCTGCTCATGCTGGTCATCTATGCAGAGATCTTCTACATGATCCACAAGCAACTCAACAGTAAGAAATTCACCACCAGCCACACGGACCCCAACAAGTACTATGACAAGGAGCTGAATCTGGCCAAATCTCTGGCTCTGGTCCTTTTTCTCTTCGCCATCAGCTGGCTGCCCCTCCACATCATCAACTGCATCACCCTTTTTTGCCCTGACTGCAACACACCCATAGTACTCCTCTACATCGCCATCCTGCTCACCCACGGCAACTCCGCCGTCAACCCGATTGTCTACGCTTTCCGCATTAAGAAGTTCCGCTCAGCCTTCCGGAAAATCTTTCAGCAGTACTTCTGCTGCAAGGACACGCCGGCTCTGGAGATTCAGCCCAGCGACAGGAAGGAGATGCCCAATGCAGAGACACAGCAGACGCCACCAATACAACCCCCTCAGAAAGAAGTCCCTAAATCGGATCCACCACAGCAGGAGCAGCAGCCTCCACCTGAGCAGGACGAGAAGACCGAACCAGCTCAACAACCGAAAGAACATCCACCCTTGTTGGAGCAGAATACAGTCTAAGCAAAGGAATAGAGCTATTGGCTGGAGAAGTAATGATCAGAGCACAAGGCTCGTTCCTAAATGAATGCGGCCTAATGAGGAGCATGAATTGCTACACAGGGCTACAATGCTTCAGTGATTGAGGTCACTAAAAGATCATTTATCTTTACTCAGGAGGGTTGTATTTACTGAAAGTTTGGTTGGAGCAAACAAACAAAAAAAAGGCAGAAAAGGGTACCTGTAAACTTGCAATAACGGAAGTCTTTTGGACAGTGACTCTGTGTTTATCTTAGTAACAGACTGAACACATTAAGCTTTAACTGTTTTCTGCATTACGGTGAAACAGTTGAGTGAACATTACAAAATGTGCAATATCAGTTATTGTGGTTGATCAGTATCAGAATATCAAATGCTAGAACTTGCTTATACATTCACTCGAGCAGGTTAATCCTAACTACTGTGTATGTAGAAACTGACAGTGGCTAAAAGAATGTAATGATGTAAATACGAGACTGTAGCATCACAGATGTGGATGTTCATCTCTTCTTCAGGGTCTTAATTGCACAACAGCGAAGTGGCACTATCGGAAAAGACTTTTGGAGCATGGAGGTGCGTGTGTGTGCTGACAGAAGGCTTGTATAACCCCTGAACTCCTCTCCGCTGGAGCTGAGTCCCTCTGTGACCCAACAGCACTGATCCATTGCAGACGAGATGGACACCGATAACGAAACAAGCAGATGGAGGGAATGGGATATTTTAACCTTTTAGAAGCTGCGTGCAGGAGGCTTGTAGCTGCAGGACGACAGCAATTCATGTGGGAGAAACACACGATGCACTTAAAGCCCATCTTTATCCAGCCTTAATGCTAGCTGCTGGTGAGAGCCGGGCTTTTTGCTTTTTTTTCCCCTCGCTACATGGAGAGAAAATAACGTTGTCACAACTTACCACCAGAGACGGCAGCTTCTACAGCCTTATTCACTGCTTTAATGAGTGTGGACTGAACTCTTAAACTGACCCAGAAATGACAACCTGAAGATTGTGAGTATTTGCTGCTCTGTAAGCTCAACATTTTGCATTATTGCCAAACTGGGGCATCTGTAGATTAGCAATTAAACTATGTTCAATGCCACTCATTCAAAAACACTGTATGGGAATGTAATGTAATTTTTTTCCCCCCGTCTCTTGTATAGACTCCGAGCTCTGGCCAAGACACTTCAGTGATGTTCTCTTCAGTTGTTGACAATCTCTTATATAAGATTCAGTCCATTTCTATTACTGACATAACAAACATCTCTCAGGCAGAGTGAAGATTTTGATGCTTGAATGGCTGAAAACGCAGCCTGAAGCAATCAAACCCACCTGTATCTTAATTTGTCTGCAATCCATATAGGCTGGGTAGACTGTACATAACTACATTTAAGAGAAAAGTGGATGAATAAATGTATAATAATATGTTTTCTATAGGTAATCCTATTTGCAAAGGTTTTGATTCCAGTAGAATAGTGAAACATACATATTTGTGTTAATATGATTTTACGTCATTTATCTGGTTTATGAATGAGTCCATGTACAAGTGTTACAACTGAGCACACATTCAAAACCTCTGTCCTGAAAATTAGGGTTGCAACACAAAATATTATTTGAAGGAAACTCAATGTGCTTTTTTGTTAATCCAATGAGAAAATAATGTTAAATGTGACTTGACAAGTCACAAAAAGGTCGACGCTGCACACATCTTGCTTTACAGTCCACGATCATACTGACTACAGCATTATTTACATGTTATGGTTGTGTTGAGGACCAAAAACACCTCACTGCATTAGATTAGGCAAATATTGTGGTGTTGGTTAGCAGTGACTTTAAGCAGGAGACACAACTTGCGTGTCAACATTTAACCAAAGTTACAATCCTTCCAAAAGCATATGCAAAGAGCTTTTGTTTGCTAAACCGAACTACAGAGTCTGGATGAAAGCTGCAAGCCTCTGGTGTCAGAGTGTGTGCTCTGTATGACATCTCTATGTGACAGTAAGTTCCATAAATGTAGTGCTTCTTTTCCAGAGGTTGCCTCCCAAGTTGGGACTGACTGAGACGTATAACTTAGTGATGCATAAACACAGACGAGGTCTAAAATCCTAGTGTGCTCTTTGTATCACTTTAAAGTAGCGACAGTCAATGTTTTTATGTTAACATGGCTGCTTATCTCTGTGTGAAAGAGGTGGCAGTTGACTATCACACAAATCTACAGTTCCCCGTAGCTGGGGGAGGTCGAGTCTTAGCTTTTTTGTTTTGGTTTTCTAGCCAACAGGAAACCACAAAACATCGCTGCTTTGGTTCAGTCTGGCTTTGAGCAAAAGTAGGCTACTGTCTGCTCTGTTTATCTTATGAACTATCATTTAGCAGAGGAAGAGGCAAATAGATTTTACTTAGGAGATAGCAAAGGCCAAGTCAGAGTTAAAAGCTCAACACAATTTCAAGTACAGCAATGTTGTTGTCTATCTTTGGATAGCAGGCGTTTGTCAACAGTTTCTTCATACTAACGTAAAGGTCCAGTCTGTAGGATTTGATGGGATCTATGAGCAGAAATGGAAAGTAATATTCAGAATTAGTGGATAATCAACTGAAATAAGAATCACTGTTTTCATTACTGTACAACTGATGAAGGTCCTCAACTATGCAGTCTGCCTTGTTGCAACACCACGCAGTAACCCAGAACGGACGAACCGAAGACTGGCTCTAGAGAGGGTTTTGAATGTATTTACAATTTTAGCAACCGCCACATCCTTGGAAGGGGAGGGAGAGGCATTTATTTAGTTGCATTTTTCAACTTCTTTTGACCTTTAAAAGGTGATAATGTGCCAATTTTGCATTTACAGCTCATTTTTGATGCTCCTGAATCACTAAAAACCTCCGTAACTGCAGTTTTTAAAACTGGGACTAGTAGCTCTTATCAGTTTTCCTCCTTACATAAAGTCAGCAATTTCTACCTGCTAACTGAAGATTCATCCAAACACAACACGTACCCAGTGCATCTATTCAGGTATTTCTTTTTAAATATTTAGGTTCTTTCTACCTGTTCAGACCGTTAGAGGAGCCATCATTTCTCAAGTTGTAATTATTCCACAGCAATCAACACTTTAAAGCCCTCAACTTTTTATTGGTACCTTACTGCTGCTCAGCGGTGCTGTCAAAATTCTCATTAACGTGCTGCAATAAGGCTGCGAGTGGCTGTTAGATAACAGTTGAGAGTTGTCACAGCCCTGACAACCCATTTCTCCTCTCGGTATATGAATTCCTTTGATATTTGGAGACGTATGAGGTTCCTGAAAAGACCAAGTAATCCCAGTGATGACTGCTCACCCTGGCTGTGTGTGCAAGGTCTCCTCCTCACAAGCTGTCAACAGACTCACTTCGGTTTCATTTTTCCCCCGGATATAACACATGCCCAGAATCCATAAAGCAGAAGATATTCTGTATGTGCCCGTTTTTATGTTGACCAGAATGCTTCTGTAAATCAATGAACTGGTTCAATGATATTATAACAGTAATCATTCAGTCTATGAGGCTATTTTTATCATGGAGGCTTTGAGGGAAAGCTGGAGTATCAAGAGGAAGGAGACTTCAGATAAGAACAACAAATACGAGGAAAGGAAACACTGGAGCTGTGTATTTCTAATAGACCAGCAGAGGTGACCTTTCCCCACAGCAGCCTAGTGACCTTGGGGGGAATGTGTTAACCGCAGATCCTGAGGGAGGACAGGGACCTCTATTTGCACACATATCATCATCATTCTGCAGTAAAAACCAACTGCAGTTCAAGCTACCTTATATTTTATGAAACCACAGGTGCATTTAGTAAATAGACTGGTGCACATTTGCAAGGAAAATTCTTAGGAAATGTGTATTGTGGTAACATTTTTGAAAAGGATGGGAAATATATATCAGAGTGTTGTAACGGAAAAGAGTACAAGTGACCTCCGCCTTCTTAACCTGTCCTCATCCCCTCTGGTGAAATGCACAATTGTGGATCGATTTTTTTTTTCCTCTGGGTGGTTTGTTTCAGTCATGTTTCAGGTCAATAATAGCTCTGTGCATTTGCTGAAGCTCAAAAAAACAAAGGCTTTTCAAATCCTCCCAAGATTCCCTGTAGGGCAGAGGGATGCACAGCATAATATTAACGCCCCCGTAAAGAGCTTTTTCCATTAAAAATAGAGGAGTGGTTTGATCTACCTGAGCTGTGATCAGGCGTCATGAATAAGCTAGAGTGTTATGCCCCTGGTGCTGCTGCACAACAGGAAACACAGCTCCCTGTCAGAGCTCCTTACAGTATATACCATCACAACATCTGTCTTAGGGAGCAGCTGTAACACAGAGCTGTGGAAGCTGCAAGAAGGATAAAACCTACTTTTAGAAGGTTGTGTCAAGTCATGCCAGCCTTCACAGTATGGTGGTGTTATACAGTACAGCACGGAGCAATATCCACTGTCACATAAATGTAATCGTTGGCTTTGTTTGTTCTGCATGTATGACTTCACAGAGAAGCAATCAGTCATAAAAAACAAGGCCAACAATTCTGCCTCCGCTGAAGTAGCATCTGTGTCAGACTCATCTGTTATGATACAGCAGTGTGGGAACATCAATTCCTGGTTGGCATTGCAGTTAATGAGAGGCTGCATCCAAAATGATGAGCATGAAAATGAGAAGTTGGAAGAAAAAAAAAAATATGGGTGGATGCACATTTGCAACAGATGGAAAATTTGCATTTATTACCAACTGAACACTGCCTGTTGAGATGTAATGACATGAAACATACCAATTGTCTTTGACTGTCCCGTAGAAATGGTTTCATTCAGCGCGCTGAGCCTCAAAGAAATACCAATAAACTCTCAGAATGTTAAAACCTTTTAATAAAATGGCATCGGGGTGCTGCAAATAAAACAAACTCCATTTCCTCCTAACAATCAATTATTCACCAAACAGCCTTACAAAATTAGAACAACATCAATATTTTATCTCCCATTTTAAAAGAAAATCCAATTCCTGCCTTAGGAGGTATCCTGAAAACACCAGCCTTGAATCAGCGTTGTAAAATTTAGAGGAGCTTTGCCTCTTGTGTGAACCCAGACTAAAGAAAAGATGCAGTAAATCGCTCACAGGACTTCATCGAAATGACGTTTTTATGGTGCAGATTGAGCAGTAAAGACTTGCTGCTTTGCAAGTGGCGTAATTCGCTTCCTTTGGGTAAATGAGAGATATTCCGCAGACAGTATGTGGCTGTTAGAGCTTGATGCTGCATTTTCTTTCTGACACTAATTCCCTGTACAAGAGCTCTACTTCTGACTCTCCTTTGCCCTTGCTGACTGCTCTGATGACAGAGTGCCACCTGCTGGAAAACTGAGTGGAGCCACTGTTGATCCGACACACATCTGGTTCCCTCGTGAAGCTTTCGTTGCAGGCTCTGATTTCCAAAGCATATCTGCAATTAGACCATGGGGCAAGAACACAGGGGAAAAAACCAAAACAACAAAAAAACAGGATTTACTGTTACATGATGACAAGTCCGCTCTTTGTCTATAATAACATGGTGCAGATTTAACCACCACGTTAGAAATATTGTTACTCAGCACCAAGGAACACATCCGGTTATATTGGACCTGTGGGTCATGCAGTTCAGCCGGGAAAAAACAAAATGAAGAATTTGTGCTTCCACAGAAATCACAGCTGAATATCCAAGATAGTGTATCATCTGTTTCTATCACAAACAATGTTTTTGTGTATCTCTACATTTGTGAGGGTGAAACTATTTTCTGAAGTTGTTGACTATCTCGCTGTGATCCTACAGGTATGATCTCGACAATGTTCCCCCTTCCACCAAAGGCCACCCACCACTGTGTTAGAAATGTTGTTCCTGTTGTCGAGAGACAATGATTCAGTACAATGTTCCTACGAGTTAAAGAGACTGTGGATTCTGTTTAATTGCTGCATCCTCGGGCATTTTAAACAGGTTACTGATGGTGAAACTGTGCCAAAAATCCACTGTAGTGACACAGCAGACTCATCAGCAGATGTGTAACCACAAGCAGGGTTTAGGAGTTTTAGCTGTATTCCAGGAACATGACACAGTATGTGCACAACAACGGAGTTTTTTGTCCCTGTGGGGAAAATGTAGCATTTATCTTAAGGCATGCCAGTTCAAACCCCGACAACCCCACACATGGTAACAGACATTTCAAACCCCAGCAAACACATCAGACGACGGGAGAGTTGCCTGCCTCAACAAGTCTGAACCAAAGTGTGCCAAGGCAGCTGAAGTACTGACCCTGACTCACTTCCCGCCTGCTATCAGCTGCTCGTTTATCAAGAAGGGGAAATTCCCATCCCCTTTCCCATTTTCTGAAGCAGTGGTTTTAAAAACCTGCTGAATGGACTTAACCATGCACAACTTCTTTAGTGTATATTTTTGTGGAGTAATGGCTCACAAATGCCCTTTTTTGTTTTGGTTTTCAGGCTCGCTGCTCCCTGTGGCAGATTTTTCAAAACAACTCTTTAAAAAAGTTATGAAGGCGTTGCTCCATATGCAGTTAAAGAAGCAATAATAATATTCAGTGCAATCAGAGCTCCCATCGTGGCCCATGGTGTCCCTCCTTGTGGCTGTGCCTTGGATGGCACCCGCCCATAAAGGCCACTGCTTATGACTGGCAGTAATTAGCTTTTAATGGTGGTGGTGAAAGATGGCTGTCCGTAAAGTCAACAGAACTCCGCCTGCCTCAACTTTATCTGCGCTGGCAGCAGACACAGTCTGCCCTCACGCTTGGCTCTGAGCCAAGCCTCTCTATTATATAATTACATGAACTCATACAAATTGCCTACAGTGTCACTTAAAATTACATCTCCCCAGGGCTGCTTGATGGCCCAGGGGGCGGGGTGCCGACCATGAACCACAGTGTCCCCAGTTCACTTCCTGCTGGGGACCTCTGCTCCTTCTCTGACTCCTTTTGTTTTCTGTCACTATATAATAAGCTCCTATCAATGCTTAGGATATTTTCAAACTGGTGACATACGCACACAACAAGGATGACATGTTTGGTTCTCAAAGCCCCAAATGACCCAATAAAGCACCAAGGATGTTATAATCAAGAATATATCAACACAAAGTCCGTGCAATAATGACTTGCATCCCTTTGGTGTAGAAAACTGCCTGCAACCTGTTGGTCTCAGACCTTCCTGTCATATCCTGTTTCACTCATCAGTGCCACTGTGTCCCAATCCTGTGGAGTACCCAACTGGAAGCAGAGGAAGTGCGCAGTTTTGGTTTGTAGCTGCCACCAAAAGTCTCAGTGCCAGAGCCACAGGAAAGAAAACAGTGATAAGATGGAGAGTAGTTGTCCTCTGCTAACATGGGTCAGATGAAGTCTTGAGGTCTCAAAACTATTAGATTAAGATGACTAAATCTCTATATTTGATTTATTTGTTTATTACATTTTTGGCCATGCTTGATGAAACCCTCTGTTCAATGTTGTTCATTCTGCGCTGGATGTGATCATGGACGACTCATCACTATGAGGCTCAGCATCATCACCATCATCATTCAGCATCTCAAAGGCCAACAATGCACTGGAAAATGTTAGAAGCATATATCACTAATAATCCCTCTTTTGTATCTCCTAATCTTTACAACATGTTTAAAGATGATTACAATGTAATACTGTGTGCAGGAGTGTTTGCACAGTGAAAAGAAAAAAAAAAAGGTTTCCAAACGTGAGTAATAGGGTATATTTTTGATAAAGCCACTGCTGAAGCAGAAGTAAGACTCCTGTCTGCTGTTACAGGGAAACATGAGTCAAGCCGTGGCCTCTTCCAAGCCCTTCAGATGACTGTACACAACATTATGAATTATTTCTGTCTTTTAATGTTGGCACATGATTCATTACAGACAAATTGCTATATGAGTGACATTTGAGGGCTTGGAGGGCACAACATGGTTTCCGCCTTGGCGATTGCTTGTTTTGATCAGTTTTTGTTTTGGTTGTGTCATTTGTTTTGTTTGTTGTGCTCGAAGGACCTTTGTGTGCCAGTTTCACCCACAAGCATGCATAGAATCCCGACAAATTACAAACGGTTACGAATATTCACAGACAATACATTAGACACGCTGTTCATTACTGTTTTGGATTCATTGTTATTGTAATAACGAAGCGAACAACCCAGAGTGATCACAAATAAAACAAAAGGAAACGCAGAGGCTCTCTTGGAAAACCAAAATAAACTGTTCTGAGAGTTTAGTGGGGTATAAAAACAAAACTGTTCCCAGAATAACTGCAAGGCGCAGCAGACTCAGCAAGGCTTCGTAAAGTACCTGGACGTGGTGATGGGGTAACATTTCCTCCACATCAAACACAGTGACGGTCCTGTGTGTTGCACAGTCTCCGAGTCCCACCGCAAAATCAACAAACCAGCCGTCATAAAACACAACACAGCTGAATTAGGGAGCTGGCCAAGGAACCACATGAACCATGGTAGACAGGAAGTGATTTTTGCATTTATAACCGCCTGCTAGAAACATACCATGAGGCATAAACAGTTTGCTTTAACAAGGCATTTTGAAACTAAACAGGGTCTGTCACAATTAAGGACAAAGTTGCAAAACTTGCCATACAGTGCTGAACTGTAAACACTACAGAATCTAGGCCAGCTGAAGGAAATTAGGGCGTGATATATGCTGAGTTTTGGTGGAATACAACTAGACTCAGAGCTTTCTCCTTAAGCTGGTGCTGACCTTAAAACGCCAACATCCATGGAGCGTGTTCCAGTGTTTTTGTCGTATTCTGCCTCTCTGTGTGTTTCAGCAGCTCCAGGAAAAATAGAGAAATGTTACAAATGACGACTTTTTTGGTATTACATGGCATTTGCACGGTTAACGTAATCATAAAAATCCCGCCCACGTGAGAATAGAGGGCCTCGCTGCTCCGCTCTGATATTATCCAGCTCTCTGATGACGCAGTCAGCCACCTCTTATGGCTCCACGGTGGGTGCCAACAGGCTGTGCCGCGATTGAGGGCAATGTTGGGAAGAATGCCACGCAAAAAAATGTGTATTTTTTCGAGGTTCTGAGTCAGACGTCTTTTTGGAAGCAGAGTGGCGAAACCAAATGAAATGTGGCATTTGTTAAAATGCATGGAGCCACGTTCATTAAACCTTTGACGCCAAGCAAAATCAGTGGCAGATGTTTTCAAAGGAGGTCTGGGGATCCTCCGAGGAACCACACAAAACCAGAAATAACCTTAGGATTGTGCCTGAATGAAAAAAAAAACACATTAAATGAGAGAAGATTTGTGTCAGCTTTTGGTTTAAGTGGGATGGAGCTGCTTTAATGTGCACGAGAATTATTGCCTGTGACTAAAAATATAGCACAATATTAAGTAACGAATAGTGTGCAATGTTACTACATTATAGCTGACAGTTTTTTTATGTGTTGACCAAATGTCTGATAAATATACTTGTCCATAAGTACTTAAAACTAAGTATATTTTTCAGTTCAAGTGCAGTTATATTTTGTAATTTCCAGGAACAATGTACCAGGTTTGTTGCTAGATTACCACAAGACTACTGGCAAGAGAAGCAATATCAGAGAATGAAGGAAATGAACATCATCTTTAAACCAAATGTGTTTTGACCTGTCAGTATCATTGTCAACATCTGGAGTGGTATGTGTGTTATCAGGACTGAGAACACACATGAAAGGTTCAAACGGTACAGATGAGTAGATCACACTGATATGCAAAAGATACCAAGTGTATTGTTATTGCTGCTGTTTGTGGCAAAATCACAACAAAAATTAGAAATAAAATGATTTTAAAAAAAGGGAAGACGTACTAAATAAAAAAAAATTAAAAAAAGATATGACAACATGTCTGACAATACAGGATATGTGTGTCAAAATGTGTGAGGCATCAACCGCATCAGGAAGCTATTAATTTAACTATGACGAAGTGCATCTTTGTCAACACTCTGCAGGTCCAAAAATTCTCACCTCCTCTTCACTAATAAGATGGAAGATTTGCTTTACCATAAAAGGCTGGGAAATCTGTAAGACAGAGATGTGCACCCAGTTCTTTACAATTTCAACTAAGAAGGTCTCAGTTCCAGGTATTTACACAATGCCTTCCTCTCTCCACTTTACATGGTGTATTTTGATTTTGCCCATCAGTTAAAAAGCCTTGTTTATTTTCCTGCATCTCAGAATGCCGCAGAGCAACTAAGTAAACATGTTTGCATGCAAAGAGAGGATGTCAGCACCGCGTTGGCTGAAAAAAAAAAAAGAAAGAAAAAAAGCCCCTCATCGGCAGCTTTGACCATGCATGTGGGAATGGAATGAGTCATGATCTGCTGGCTGAGACACATCCTTGTCCACCTTGATACTCACAAAATATAAAAATTGGCAAACTGTTCTTTAGGATCAAAGGTTAAAGACAAATTTGTGTTTTTAGGTGCATTTGGCATATGACTCAAGGTGTTATGTAATAGAAATGTGCATGGGAAAAAAGCGAGCTCCTCTGTAGGAAAAATACAAAACACTTGATGCAATACACATTACTAAACAAGGCGTGCAAGTCATTGCTAATGAGTTGCCTCATATAGAGGATGAAGCCAGAGGCAATATGTGTATAGCCATGACGAAATAGGTAGTTCCTAAAAATCTGGTACTGTACACTTACACACCTCAATTAACAACATTTAATGCAGTATAGACAAGCTATCGCAGGCTTGCAATCTTATCAAATAAGACAATAGAAATCATGTTTTTCCAGTTTTCCTGTAAGAACCTACTTTTGGCTTCACCTAGTTTGACATTTTACCAACTTTAGATAAAGAGGAAAAAAAATCTATTTATGAAACAGAGGGGAACAAAGCTTTTTTATATATATATATATCCACATCTTGCGCATATAAATAACAGAAGTGTCTGACTGGGTCCCATGATTGGTGTGCTGTACTGTAAAATACATGAAAATATGCATTAGAGCTGTTTCCACGAATCAAAAAAAAAAAATGACAACAATGCACACTGAGCATCTAAACTGGGTGTTTATGCTCTCTTTTTGTTATTTCCTGACAGTTTTAATGTTGTAAATTGCATTGGTAATAGCAGCTTCAAGAGCTTTTAAAGTCATTTGTCATTTGGTTAATAATTTGTGTGGGTTTGCAGGAAACATGCATTATTTTATGAACATATAATGAAGCAAGCGCTGTAATTTGCCATAATTGGTCTTGTCCACCACTGCCATTGTTCACGCAATACCACACCCTCAAATATCCCTATCAAACTGTTTATTAGCTAACCACTCATTAGCTGTTAGGTAAGGCTAAATGTGGAACTTTTGGAAATTCCCCAGGTTCATTCAA
Organism: Stegastes partitus; assembly: GCF_000690725.1. Lineage (NCBI taxonomy): Eukaryota > Metazoa > Chordata > Actinopteri > Pomacentridae > Stegastes > Stegastes partitus. Next base: position 720,773 of record NW_007577755.1, on the reverse strand, counting down.
CCGATGCAGCCAGTCAAGTTCAAGTAGGAGGACTGAGGTTAGAAGTAGGCGGGGTGAGGTGACTAAGACTGCGCTGCATAAATACCCCGGTCCACAACCCCATCCAGGAGCACAAAGCAGAGAGACAACAAGAGCCACCAGTCAAAACAAAGAGGGAAGCCAACACTGAAGGAGAGACGCCGTTGATCCTCAGAGGAGAAGCATCTTAAAATTTTTTGGTGTGACTGAGCACTTGCCGACTGCAAACTCTAGATTTCTGAGCATTTTCATTTTTACATTTTGTATCACAACAGATCTCATCATGAGATACTGTGCTTTAGTTGCGTGTTTACTTTTGGGGATAAGCGTGCAGGTGATATGGAGCGTTCCCCTCAAGTCCAAGTTTATCACCTTCCCAGGAGACATCCTCAAAAACATGACTGATTCGGAGCTGGCAGAAGTGAGTAGCAGATGGTTTATTTTGTCCTGATTGAAACAGGGTGTAATCAAGCTGTGCAGGAAACTAATTAGCCGCATGGATATCCCTATAACAATGCTAATGAAAATATTTTTTCTTAATTCAAGCAACTGGATGGTGTTAGAGTGAAAGCAGATGTCATAAAACATGAGGATAGAGTTTGTTTTAAAGTTTGTTTCATGCAGATCCAAATATAATCATCTAGATGGACTCACTGATTTGGTTTTTCATGTGCTCCAGAGTTATCTAAAGAAGTTTGGATACATGAACACCCTGCACCGTAGCGGCTTCCAGTCGATGGTGTCCACTTCCAAGGCTTTGAAGAGGATGCAGAGGCAGATGGGGCTGGAGGAGACTGGAGAGCTGGATAAGTCAACCCTGGAACTTATGAAACAACCTCGCTGTGGGGTTCCCGATGTGGCCAACTATAAAACCTTTGATGGAGACCTTAAATGGGACCATAACGATGTAACTTATCGGTGAGTACAGAGAAATAGTCAATGACATTTTGATTTTGAATGTAAAGTGGCACCATTTAGAAGGTATCTAAAGTTTCTGATTAGACTACATCCCCAAATATCTTCATTAACACTGTTAGTCATTCTGCTCATTCTGCTCTCCTCTGCAGGATCCTTAATTATTCTCCAGACATGGAGAGCTCTCTGATCGATGACGCCTTCGCCAGAGCCTTCAAGGTGTGGAGCGATGTGACCCCTCTGACCTTTACCCGTCTCTTCAGCGACGAGGCTGACATCATGATTTCATTTGGAAAAGCCGGTATGTGCTTGTAGATTTTACTTGTTTTGTACATACTGATTTTGCATTTTGTGCTTAACACAGCTATGAAATCAAACACTGATTTGAAAGTTGATTTTCTATTTAGACCACGGAGACCCATACCCCTTTGATGGTAAGGATGGCCTTCTAGCCCACGCCTACCCTCCAGGTCAGGGGATGCAGGGAGACGCCCACTTTGACGATGATGAGCACTGGACTCTGGGAAGAGGACCAGGTAATGAGGCATAACGAAATGTGAAATCATGTACAGTTGCCTCCCCCTAGTGTTCACTTTACACATTGCAATAAATGTATCATCTTTTCTACCACCTCAGCCGTGAAGACTCGCTATGGGAACTCAGATGGTGCCATGTGTCACTTCCCCTTCATCTTTGAGGGCAAATCTTACACCACCTGCACCACTGAGGGCCGCACAGACAACCTGCCATGGTGCTCAACCACAGCCGACTACAACAGGGACAAGAAATTTGGCTTCTGCCCAAGTGAACGTAAGCTTGAAAATTTATTCTCAAAGACAACACACAGGTCAAAAGGGCATTTTCTTTTGCCACATGCTGACTCACCTATCCCTGCCCTTAATTGTCATTCCCGACAGTTCTGTACACATTTGGAGGAAACGCCGACGGAGCCGAGTGCGTCTTTCCTTTCATCTTTCAGGGGGAGGAGTATGACAGCTGTACCACAGAGGGCCGCAGTGATGGCTACCGCTGGTGCGCCACCACAAACAACTTTGACAACGACAAGAAATTTGGATTCTGTCCCAATCGTGGTGAGTGGCAGGAACCACTGTGCATAAATTCTGCTATAATGGCTTGTTATTTTGTTTAACTGTGGCTGTTGTGTCTCCGCTTGCCCAGACACTGCTGTAATTGGTGGAAATGCAGAGGGAGAGCCCTGCCACTTCCCCTTCGTGTTCCTGGGTAAGCAGTATACTTCATGCACAAGCGAGGGACGAGGAGATGGCAAGTTGTGGTGCGCCACCACCAGCGACTACGATGATGACAAGAAATGGGGCTTCTGTCCCGACCAAGGTGAGTAAGACAGAGAAGGCTGAGCAGGTTAATATGCAATAGATTTGTATTTATCCTTAACATTCATTGATGTTTTTGATTTGTGTTCCAGGTTACAGTCTGTTCCTGGTGGCAGCCCATGAGTTTGGACATGCCCTCGGCCTGGATCACTCCAGCATAAGAGAAGCTCTCATGTACCCCATGTACAGCTATGTGGAGGACTTCTCCCTGCATGAAGATGACATCGAAGGCATTCAGTATCTCTACGGTAAGGTCTACTGCCCTGCATCACATCAAAATGTCAACATTTCTACCTTCTCAACGAGTTTCCTTTAAACATCATTGGTTTCTTTTGTTTGTTTTCAGGCAGCAAAACAGGCCCTGACCCTACCCCTCCTCAGCCCAACCCCCCTACCACCGATGACACTGACCCAACAGACGAGCCTGAGCCCACCGAGCCCACCACCACCACCACAATGACCCCTGTGGATCCGACCAAAGACGCCTGCAAGATGACCAAGTTCGACACAATCACTGTGATTGCTGGAGAGCTCCATTTCTTCAAGGATGGGTGAGCAAATCATTTGTTCTACTTTATGTTTGTCAAATAGGCCAAAACAAGACATTTCAAATTCCAGGAATGCTGATGAGCTAATTTTGCTTGATGATCAACAGACTTTACTGGAAGATTTCCAGCAGTAACAACGCAGGGCTCAAGGGACCGTTTTCTATTTCTGAAAAGTGGCCAGCACTGCCATCTGTCATCGACTCTGCCTTTGAGGACCTTCTGACCAGGAAACAGTACTTCTTCTCAGGTAATGATGCCTCACATTGGTGTTTAATGGACCACTAACACATTAGCCAGAAGTGCTTACAATCATAATAATTTTATTTCTACAGGGACCAGATTCTGGGTCTACCAAGGAAAGAACGTTTTGGGTCCACGCAGCATTGAGAAGCTCGGCCTCCCCAACACTGTCCAGAAGGTGGAGGGAGCCCTGCAGAGGGGAAAAGGCAAAGTGCTGCTCTTCAGTGGAGAGAACTTCTGGAGGTGAGTGTAAAATCTGCCTTTAGTGTATTTAAATGTGTAAATCTGCAGCTTGTCGCATTGTTATTTGCATTTCAGTGATAAACAACTGATTGTTGTACTATTTTTGGAGAGAACTTCATGAGGCGTACTTACATTCTGGCTTTAGTGCATTTACATGTGTAAACTTACAGGGGTTTTTTGCATTTAAAAGAAGAACTGATTGTTTTGTGCCATTTTTAATAATATTTTCTGACATGATTTTGTCTCATCAATACAGGCTTGATGTGAAGGCCCAGAAAATCGACAAAGGCTACCCCAGATACACTGATGCCGTCTTTGGTGGTGTCCCTAATGATGCTCACGATGTGTTCCAGTACAAAGGTGAATAAACCAAAATATCCAGTATTTATCCATGATTTCTCAATAATCAAAATCTGCAAAAAAGTAAGGATCCTCATCTGCATTCTGTTGCTTTAATTTCCATACTTCTTTTTCAGGTCACATCTATTTCTGCAGGGACCGCTTCTACTGGCGGATGAATTCTCGCAGGCAGGTGGACCGTGTTGGCTATGTGAAATACGACCTCCTCAACTGCTCAGATGCCTCCAGCACTCGCTACTGAGGAGACGAACACACAGATGAGCTGGAAATTGTCTGTAATGTGGCAGCACCTATTTCTCTCTGTGCAGGTGTCAGGGAGAATGTGATGCAGTGTTTATGTATAGCGCCTGTTTTAAGATGTGTGTGCTTTCTGGGATGTGAAAAATTAGGCCTTCATTGATGTTGACTTATTATAAAACATGCAGCATTGGCCTAAATATAAGTCAATGGCCCAGTACATGAACGCAAATTGCGATCTTTGGCACTGCCCTGCCCTCAGTCTGATAATCTGTGAACTGATGGTTATGGTGGCCTGTAACCACAACTTTCCTATTTTCGAACGCTGTCTGGATCCGATTCCAGATTTGCTGAATAATTACTATGTCTGACAGGCTCAGACTGTAAACAGTATTGGATTATTTTGGTATTTATAGCAATATCTAATATTATTTTTGTGTCTCAAGCTTATTTGTTTTGTATTTGTATTTTTCTGAAAAGGGCTTCAGAGCCAATTTACTTGCACTGGAAGACAAGCTTGTCTCCTTCACTGAAATTATTTATGAGTTTAATAATTTTTGTATTAAAGTTTCAACTTTCAATGCAATAAACATTTCGTGAGAACAACTTACCCCTGTCTGCAGTCCGTCATTTACTAAAACTCTGGATTTTCTGACATGTCCACACCCTCTACTATTAAACATTTAAATCCAGATCTTGATTACTGTATAAATATATATCATTAAACAACAGTTTGTGCGGTAAAAAATGAGATTTTATTCGTTTTAATTTAAGTCACAGCAGCTCTAAGTGGATGCATATTACTCCGCACCCTATTGCGTAATACGTCTTCCTCTAAAAACAATAGTCCACTTAGTGATTAAAAACAACACATTATCCATGAACATCTGGAGCAACACATAATATATAAGCAATTAGTACAAACTTTCTGTTAAAAATTGTAAATTTTCCGAGCTTGGGTTAAATAAGCTCCGTTTTCAACAAAAATAATAAATAAGTTCCGGCTGCGCTGACAGGAAGCAAGGAGAGACTCATGGCGCCCGACTAGAATGAAGCAACAATTATCGGTTACTAATTCCTGATCGATTTAGCGCCTCTACACGCAAGGACGCCCTTCTAATCGAAAACACACGGTAAGAAAAATCAGTAAAGATTCCAGTGTCGGGGAGGGAAAATGTTTTCATTTTCTTCAGGGAGAGTATTCGGGCGGTCTGCCGCAGCTCAGGCCCTCGAGGTCCCCAGTAGAGCTCTCAGAATGCCTGAGTGTAAAACGGGGCTGCCTGGTGGAAAATGGCGACGCGGAGCAGGCAGGACAGAGGGCAGCTAGGCCCGTTTAAAAGCGGCTAACACATGCCGTTGTGGACGCAGATACGGCCGATATGTCGACTTCGTGGCGTCGGTCAAAGTCCCTTATACAGCTGCATTGTAGTGTCCAACCTCGCTAGCTGTCGCTTCATAAATAGGAGCTGTTTTATATCTGCGTTAGCCCCATCAAGCACAACGTTGAGCTAACTTAAGCTAACAACAGTGCGGGCTAGCATGCTAGCAGCTAACCAGCTAGCTGGTCTGGTAATCATGAGCTAACGTTTGTTACCGTTGGCAAGTTTCTTAGTGACATTGTGCCCGTGGCTGTCCTGTGGCATAAACACGAGCAAAACATAAGCTGTCCGTCTTCAGAATCGGTATATTTCTTGAATTCACCCAAAAATGAATGTCCTTGAGAGGAAACGCAACACATGGCTAATGTTGACATGCAAATACATTGCGTAAACACTTACAAATAAAACCGTTTTATGCATATTGGGTTATAACTAAGGCGTGTATAACAAACAAAAACATTTATTGCAGCTAATGTGGGAAAAGACAACTTATTATGTACTCACGAGCAAAAGAGCAACATCCAGGTGTTCAAGTGAAACATTTATTTACTCAGTATCAATGAATTTCACATGATATCACAAATGGCCATTAAATCTAGTAAGGACAAGTGGAAAGTTGCCCTAAACCATCAGTGTCAGTATCTCTCAAGTGTATATTAGTAAATATACTTTGTTACTGTCCAATAACATTGGTCAGTTCTATGTTTGAAACTTTGTCCTGATGTGCACTCAGTTTATTTCATCATAAAGGCACATGTTAAAATGTAAGCTGGGTACAAAATCCGAAATAACCTTGAAAACAGGAAAACAGGGCCACAAAATCTCCAGAGTTAAAATGCAGTAGGTTCTCCCTCTGACACAATGATGAATGGGTAGTATACAGTCACAGAAGTCTGTTCCTTCGTGAGTATTTTGAAGTTAACTTTACCAACTTTGACACATTTAGGAAAGTTGGACACACAGTTTCCGTTTTTGCATCCATTATTTTTGCACGTCTCAAAGTTGTTACGAGTTTTAAAGTCATACTATACATTGCTGTTTGACTAGAGACTATAATAATGATATAATATCTTAATTTGTGCAAATACTCTTTGCCCTATTGACAAACAGCTGCTGAATGGCAAATAGACACAAGTTGATGATCCTGCAGTAATGCCAAAGGAATGCTTGAAATATAAACCTTGAAAGTTGTTGTTGGGTTTGTGTCATTTCTTTGATAGTTATGGATTTGGAAGAGAATGAAGTGGAGAGCAGCAGTGATGCAGGCCCCTCAGGGATGGAGGAGCCGTCTGAAAGCGGCATGGGTATGGAGTCGTCAGAGGCCATGTCTGCTGACAGCAGTGATGCTGCTGCCTCTCATGCACAAGCCCCAGAGTCTGACTGCCATGTGGGACAGAGCTCAGAGGGACTCGTGGTGAGTGTTTTTACTCTCATGTGTGAGCAAACAGCAATATATTTAAGCCAATACAAAAAAAAAGAAACAATGTAGGCGATTACACTAAAACTTTTTAGACATCACCATTCTGATCTTTCTCCTACCTGTGAAGGTGTTCATCCCAGAAACCAGCTCCAGCACAGATGTCAGAGTTTCATCAGTCCACCTCCCAGATTCCTCCTCAGTGGCCCAGTCCACCAGCGTGTCCAGCGTCTCCACAGTGACTCAGTCAGTGCTGGTGTCTGAGTCAGCCCAAGTGCTGGTCCACTCCAGTGCTGTGTCTGAAGGAGCCATGATGGTTTCAGACTCGACTGCCTCTACCTCATCAGATCTGGGTTCTGCCATTGACAAGATCATAGAATCCACCATAGGCCCAGACATCATGAATGGTATTTCGAGTGATTTCCATTTTCCTTTATGTCCTGGGTGCTTTGAGTTTCATTTTATTTTTTTTTCTTTTAACTTTATTATTAAGTATTACATATCTGATCGTATCTGCTGCTTTGCTATTAGGTTGCATAGCTGTGACCAGTGCAGAAGATGGTGGTGCAGAAACAACACAGTATCTGATATTGCAAGGACCAGATGACGGTAAGTGTGTTGTAACATCTAACTCAATAATCCTTCAGTACATTTCAAAATATTTTAGACTCTGACAAAATGACCCTCACCCTCATGCAACATGTATTTACAGAACAAAAAGTTTATCTATATGTGTTTGTTTGGTACAGGGGCTCCTATGGTAGCCCAGATGTCATCTTCTGCCCTGTCCAATCGTATAGCCATAGAAGCACTCGCTGAAGGTCCCACATCAACTTGTCTGGACCAGGGAGACCTCCAGGGCAATCTTGAACCTGACCAGCCTGATGATCAACCCGGACACTCAGGTTACCCAGAGGACAGCAGTAGTCAACCTGACCAGCCCCAACACTCCCACCCCTCCCAGTACATGGATTGCAGTGCAGATGGTCCCGACCAGACAGAGGAGTCTTCGTCTTCCTATGTGGAGTGTTCAGGTGAGGAGCCTGACCAGACACGTTCCCAGTCAGGCTTCCCTGACTATAGTGGGAATAACAGCGATCAGGACCTGCCTGGATATGTGGAGTGCAGTGGGGCTGACTCGAATCCCACCAGCCGAAGTCACTATGTGGTGGAGTGCAGCGCTGGGTATCTTGAGTGTGCAGTGGATGAGGAAGAGCAGCCGCATCATTCACGCAGTTACATTGATAGTAGTGCAGACCACCGGACTCAAACAAGTAGGCAATATGCGACTGAGTATGGGGGAGAATGTGTTGCTGCTGCAGACTCTGAGCAGCCAGGTTGCTCTCGGTACCAAGCAAGGGACGATGACGAAGATGACGAGCAGAATCAGGATCCAGATCAGCCACAGCACTCTCAACAGCAGCCCCAGCACTCCTGTTACATGGAGAGCAGCAACGGCCCAGAGGCATCTCTCTACGCTGATGACAGCTCTTCATCAGACCACCCTCTGGCAGACACGGCGGGTTCAGGCGGACTTCCTGAGGCACTGGAATGCAGCGAGAGTCAGCCTGGGCCCTACATCAGCAGCAGTGGGACATATACCTCTAATCCAGAGCCTGAGCTGGCCCAGCAGTGCTCACCGAGCCAAGAAGAGCCCCAAGGCTCCCAGGATGAAGCTGGGCTGGTCAGGGACATGGAGACATCAACTGTGGAAGAAGGTTCTGGAGACCGACCGCCAAATCTGGCTGAGTTAGAAGAGATGATGGAAGTAGTGATTGTACAGCAGTTCAAGTGTAAGATGTGTCCATACAAGAGTGCCTCCAAAGATACACTCATCAACCACATGAGAGACAAACACTTCAGACCTGCAGGTACAGTAGTTCATTGTACAATACAATAATGTATCATCAAGCTGACTTGGTAGTCACTTTTTCTTTGTGGTATGTGTCTGGTTGTTAGGAGAAACGCCAAAGAAGCGTAAACGTGGGCGACCTCCTAAAAGTGAGACCTTGGCTCGTCAAAAGGCAGAGAAGGAGGAGGCAGAGGAGAGGAAGGAAGCAAAGGTGAAGGCTGCTGAGCCCCAACAAGCAGAAGAAGAGGAGGATGATATCGTCGATGCTGGTGCCATTGATGATCCTGAAGGTCAGTGAGAACAATTTGCATTTAACACTCAGTCAGATCTCTCCAAACAGCTCATAACCTTTGTCCTGAATTAGTGAATCAGCTGATTACTTACTCAGTCACAGATGAAGAATTGCTTTCACTTACCCTTCACCCGGTTTATCTTTAGAGGACAGTGACTACAACCCAGCAGAAGAAGATAGCAAAGGAAGACCACCCACCATTCTCAAGAAACCCACTACTCCCATTTCCTCCTCCTCTCAAGGGCGTCCTCGGCGTAAGGTTGGCCGTCCGAGGAAATACTGTGTTTTAGATGAAGGCTTCCGCAGCAAAGGTAAGTTTTCAGCTTGACAAAGCAGAGAGAAAAACAGCCTCCATTCAAACTTTTAGATTGCTGTGACTTCATTTTTTAATTTTATTTTTTAATTTTTGTTTTTGTTACAGAAGCAGAAAGTATGACTAAGAAATCCAGGGTCAGTGTAGATGCGAGTGCATCTGAAGAGGCAAGCTCCTCTGGGTTAGGCACTGGTCCAGATATCGTCACAGATGGAGACACAGTAGAGGCAGCAATAAGTCAGTCAGACTCTGAGAACAAAGACCCTTCTTCCAACACACAGCCAGAGGAGGAGTTCTTCCCGAGGAAACGTGGCAGACCGTCCAAGCGCTTCCTTCGCAAGAAATACAAGAAGTATATAAATCGAAAGTAAGTATTGAATTATTGACATTTCGTTATATATATTACAAAAAAAGTTTCACAACAGACTAATTGCTTCTCTCTCTTTATTGTTTTCCAGCAGGTACTATAAATCCCTCAAACCGCTCCTGAGACCTCACAACTGCTGGATCTGCGGCTCACGTTTCCTCACTCAAGAGGATTTGCGCTTCCATGTGGACTCTCACGAAGGCAATGACCCTGAGCTCTTCAAGTGCCTGCAGTGCAACTATCACTGCAAGCGCTGGTCCTCACTCAAGGTCAGTCACAATAAAGCAGATCACAAAGTTCAGGTTAACCTCAGTTTACATGCGTGTTTCCACCGCGTCCTAAAAATCACTGGGGCTGTTTTACAGGAACACATGTTCAATCATGAGGGCACCAAGCCATTCAAGTGTGACGAGTGTGATTACACAAGTGTTTACAAGAAAGATGTCATTCGCCACTCGGCAGTCCACAACAAAGATAAGTAAGTGACAACGTACATACACCATAAATAACTTCTAAAACAGAACATGTTTTGTGGGTTTTCGGATATTGTGATTCATTATTTCTTTCCTTCTTGCAGGAAAAGGAAAACAGAGTTGGTAAGATTTTCATTTTGGCCATGTTTCAAAGACATCTAAAATGCTTTTTGGACTACCTCCAGTGAAAATCAAGTTGTCGTTTTTTTTTTTTTACCTTGTTATGTCCATATGTTGTTTTTATATGCTGGAAGATACACTGCAAGCAAAATAAGAAGTCAGCATAAATAATCATGTGTGGCAGAATTACAGTAGTAGTTTTAAAGTGTTTCAGCTGAAACATAGGTGAGCTGGTGTGCTCCAGGTGCAGCAGCCATGGAGGAGTGAGTGGTTAGAGAGGCAGGGACTTCAACGATCAGTGTAGTAAACAGTGTAGAGCTACATATAATATTTTTAAAACCTGGTTAAAAAAAAAAAAAAAACAACTTTCAAACATGTTAATTTGATTCACAGAAATTAGTTTTTAGGGGTTAAATCAATGACTGGACTTTAATAATGTGGCAAAATGATTGCAGGTAGTTTCTGTTGTGACTGGTTGCTGCTGTATTCTGGGCTGGTTGTAATTAATGTAATATAATCAAGAAACTTATTTTGATCCTTGCAGATACCAAAGGTGTCAGAGTTCCCCTGTCCTGTGTGTCACAGGGTTTACCCCATGCAAAAGAGACTGACTCAGCACATGAAAACCCACAGCTCAGAGAAACCTCACATGTGTGACAAGGTCAGGAAAAAAAAGATGATACAACTCAAGAACATTTCTTTTTACATATAAAATCCTATATATTTAAATATACAGCTTATAGCTTGTGTGATGGCAAATCTTTTGTAAATGGTTCCATTCTGTCGTTGCAGTGCGGTAAATCCTTCAAGAAGCGATACACATTCAAAATGCACCTACTGACCCACATCCAGAGCCTCGGAGACAACAAGTCAGTATTCAGACCTCTTTTGTTCTGTCATCTGTCGGTCTTGACTCTTTTCAAACACACAGGTGTAACAGAGGAGTGGTTGGACGTTTCATGTAGAATAAGTTGTTTTGTTTGGTGTTTTGATGCGCCAGGTTCAAGTGTGAGTTTTGCGACTACAACTGTGACAACAAAAAGCTGCTGCTCAACCATCAGCTGTCCCACACCAACGATAGGCCCTTCAAGTGTGACTACTGCAAATACTCCACTTCTAAAGAGGAGTTCCTGGTGTCACATTTGGCCATCAAACACACAGGTCAGTGCTGCAGAAAGGCTTTATTCAAGCAGAGCATCATTTTTTATGTTTGCCTCCTGAATGTGTCACACCTATTAATGTTATGTTATAAATCTCTACAGGAGAGAAGCCGTTCTCCTGTGAGATGTGTCACTTCATGACCAAGCACAGGAAGAACCTGCGTCTTCATGTGCAGTGTCGCCACCCTGAGGCGTTTGAAGAGTGGTCCGTGTCTCACCCTGAAGAGCCTGTGAGGAGACGACGCCGACCCTTCTTCACCCTGCAGCAGATAGAGGAGCTCAAACAACAGCACGATGACACACAGGGAATGCAGAACACCATCGTGAGTCTGTTCAAGCTTTTCTTTCTAATATTGTAATTACTTTAAGATTATTTTACTGTAACAGCTTTGTCACCATTCTTCATTAGGTTGCAGTGGATTCTGCAACACTCCAAGCAATGCAGGGTATGGAAAACGCCTCAGTGTCCCAGGATGCATTGGGAAACACCACAATCATCTATGAACAAGGTCAGTGAGGATTTCCTAAGAAACGTTTTTAATATCTATGATGTGGCAATTTACCGTAAGGACAAATTCTGACTTTTCCTGCATGTGCTCCTCAGCTGAATCCAGTGATCTATCTGCTCAGAATGCCCTGGATCTACTGCTTAATATGAGCAACGCACGGGAATTAGTTGGAAACTCTTTACAGGTTGGTTTATCAAAAATTCCACTTATAAAATTGACAATCATGTGGAAGCCATCCTTGAGTTTAGGAAATAAATGACTAATGTAAAACATTCTTTATTGTGTTTTTCAGGTCGCCGTGCTGAAGTCAGAGGGAAAAACTTTGGAAAAGGGTTCATGGAGTACAGTGACTACAGCGCCAGGCCAGGCCCAGAAGATCGTGACCTTCCACGTGTCTGAAAACGGTGAGACGGTGCTACAAGAGGCATACGAGGCAGCCACGTCTGAAACAGGAGAGCTTACTCACATCGCTATTGAAGCATATGAGAGGGGAGGAGAGTTCAGTGTGGTGGAGCAGGCTGCTGAAGAAATCCATAGCCCTGGATACAGGTAACATTATACACAATCAATATGTTCTACTTAGGAGCACATGCTGTTACACTGAGAAACACTAAATTACAATGTAACTGAATGTAGATTGGCATTTCGATGGTGTCTCAACTCATTTCATTGAACTGCTGTCTTTGTAGCAATGGTGAGAGCAGTCCTTCTCAGGCTTTAGAAGTCTCCGGGTCGGAGAACCAGAAAAGTGACAAGTACTACCTTACGTCAGCGCTGGCAGATGGTGTATTGCAACAAGTAGAGGTAACTGTCAGCTGTAACTTTAGTGCTGCAGTATGTACAAATGTGTTCTTCAGTGTCCGGCTTTCTGACTGTGTTGGTTGTTTCCTCTCAGCTGAGCACTGAAGCTCCAGCCTCTCCCTCTGCAGTGAGCTCTCCCAGTCTCAGCACCAAAAGGTTTTCCTGCCGGATCTGCATGGAGTCTTTCCACGGACGCTCTGACATGGAGAACCACAAGAGGGCACACTTGGATGCCAACACCTTCAAGTGTCCAGACTGTGACTTCACCTCCACCTCCTGGCCTGAGGTCAAGGTGAGTCTCTCAAAACTATGCAGCACTGTCAGTATCTCTGAAGTCAGCTTTTAAAAAAATGTCTAGGCATCCACAAATTAATCGGAAATATACCACTGGATGCAGCAATAGGATGTATATGAAGATGGTACAACTTATCAAACTTCACTCAAACATATCCAAAGCATTTCTGTCATTTTATCACCGTTTCTGTCCCTCTGACCTTTGCTCCTTCTGAATGTGACTGATGTCCTGTTTTATTTTAGTCTCACATGGGGCTGCATTCCTACTTGCGTCCTCACAAGTGTCCAAACTGCAGTTTTGCCTCTAAGAACAAGAAAGACCTGCGCAGACACATGATGACCCACACCAATGAGAAACCGTTTTCTTGCAAACTTTGTGGACAAAGGTATGACATTACATAACCTATTTCTATCAGTTAGATGTAAGAGGTATTGAACAGCTGTTAATATTGGTGTTTTTTTTTGTCCATGATCTCAGGTTTAACCGTAATGGCCATCTGAAGTTTCACATGGAGCGTCTCCATAATCAGGATCATCCTACTCGCAAAAGCCGCACCAACACGCCTCAGCAAACCATTATAGTCAACAGTGATGAGGAGGCCTTGGCCACACTACAGTGTAAGAAACACAGCATCACACAACACAACACTTCCAGCCAAGTCTGTGGGGAAAAAAAAATATTACAAAGAATATTGCAGGGTATTAGAGTTTATAACTGATTTATAGATATACTCGTGGATCAGATTTGAAGTTGAATATATTATAGACTCATTAGACATAAAGCGAAATCTTTAAAATCTTTTTTCTTTTAATGTAAATGATTTTGTCTTCTAGCTAGTAAAAATCAGAAATCCAGTTTCTCTTTGTTAGATTATTTCCTAAGATCAATCAAAAAATGGATTTACAATACAGAAATGACACCTTCTGAAAATTATGTTAATTTATACACTCATTACATTATTAGGGACAAATTCTTGCACCGATGCAGTGCAGCATAGAGGCGATCACTGCTGACAGATTGCTTTGATAGTGGCCTTCAGCTCGTCTGTATTTTCTAAATTGTCTGTAGGTGTGAATGTGAGTGTGCTTGGTTGTCTGACTCTAAGTGTAGCCCTGTGATAGACTGGTGACCTGTCCAGGGTGTCCCCTGCCTTCACCCTGAGTCAGCTGGGATAGACTCCAGCCCCCCCGCGACCCTAGTGAGGATATAGATATTGGATGGATGGACATTTCTCATCTTCCTCTTGACAATTTTTTTGAAGATGCACTAGTACAGAGGGAGTGCACAATTAGTATAGAACAAAAATTATTGAAAAAAAAAAAAAAAGAAAGAAAATTGATGTTTCTTTGTATGTGTGCAACAGCCCTACAAGCACATCAGGCGGTGATCACTCCAGAGCGGCTGCAGGCTCTGGGACAGGAGCATATCATCGTAGCTCAAGAGCAGGCTCTGTCAGACCAGGTACAAACACTAAACCCATGCCCATGCTTGCAATTTATTCTACCAATAGGTTGTCTCTGTTTGCAGTATATACCCACTTTATAAATAAATGCATTCATTTGTGCATCAATCAGGAGGAAGGCGCGTACATCCAACAGATAACCACCATAGACGGTCAAACCGTGCAGCACCTGATGACGGGAGACAACCAGGTGACGGAGGTAAGAGCACTGTTGTATGTTCTACAACCACTTATTAAAAAAGGGGCATGAAACTAATTGATTTGCAAAAGTGTTAGGCATTTAAAACATAAAAAGGATGCTTTTAAAAATGCCGTGAATGTTTTTAATTTCATAATTATCTTCAGAAAAAGTGCAGTAAACATAAAAAGCATAGTGCAATACTGTTTATGTTTATAATTAAACCATTATTGTATTTTTTAAGCTTTGATTTCATCTTATTTCTCACTTGTTCTGTTTCAGGTCCAGTATATCATCTCACAGGATGGAGTACAGCACTTAATTCCCCAGGAGTATGTAGTAGTAGCAGCTGATGGCAACCACATACAGGTTAGCATGTTAGATCATAAGAAATTACCTTAACTGATAGATATAGGTTGCGTTTTAAGGTTCCAACTGTTTTGTCTTTTTTTGTTTTTTCTCCCTCAGATGCCAGACGGACAGATAATCCAGTACGAGCATGACAGAGCGTTTGTGCAGGAGCAGCAGGTGAAGCAGATTCTAAAACGACAATCTAAAACACTCTGCAGCTAAACTGAACCTGTTTTGTTAAAGTGAAGCTGAAAATGATCTTCAGTTTAAGGCTTTTGTTTTGACTCACTGTTCCATGTCTGTTGTGTTTCAAGATTGCTGTAAGTCATGACGGTCAGATCCAGTACCTGCCTGTCAGCTCAGAGCAGCAGATTGTGAATCCTGAAGATCTGGAGGCTGCTGCTCACTCTGCTGTCACAGGTCGGGATAATCACATCTCTGCTCCACTGTTTTTTGATTTTATATATATTTATCAGATATATTAACTGATCATTATAGACGATGTCTGGGAATTTGTGTGGAACATTTTCCAAAACATACTAAAAGTTTAAAAGTTTGAAGCTGCACTAACTTCACTATTAAAATCTCTGATAAATGAAGTATGATATCCCTTAAAATGTGGGGATATCATACTTCATTTATCATTAGACAATCCATTAAACTGTACATTTACTTGTTGAGTTTTCTGTCTAGTTGAAACATGGCCCACTATAAAATGCTCCCTGGTGGTGTGTTTAAGGACTCTCCCACACAAAACGGAGTGTCATCTACCAAAGTGCATTTCATTCACAATCTGTGTTTAATGGGCTGAAACTTATCAAACTACCTGACTGCTCATTTGAGTGAATAGTTAATGATCTTGCTCATTATTAAAAGTTACAAGGTTGATAACAAACATGAAGTGTAAAATCATCATTACGAAGAGGAACGGTAATTACTGAATGCTGACAATAAATCAAACTAACAGAATCATCTTTGTTCTTGTAGCTGTTGCAGACGCAGCCATGGCACAGACCCAAACTGTCTACACTGAAGCTACACCTGAACAGCTGGAGCAGCTGCAGCAACAGGGCATCCAGTACGACGTCATTACTTTCACCAATGAATAGGGGGGAAAGGCGTGCACAGAGCAGGACCAATAGAAAACCACTATGAGCTGATAGAACAGTGACCTCAACTTATTTATGCATTCAGCAGGCTGCGAACGTAAAGCCTTATATTCTCCACAGCGTCACCTGCTCGGGGCGGCGAGATTGTTCAAGATCAACAGCTTTTTGTACATTCAGATTATTGCACCCATTGCTTCTAACTTAATCATAGGGGCTGTGCATTTAAGAGTTAATTTAAGCAAGGCTGGTCTGTTCTGTAATTATTGAAACAGATAGATGTTTATGTGCCTCAGCTGCTTCGACTTGCAAGGCAATGTTATCAGAGAAAATAATACGACTTATATCATGTTTGAAGAAAAATGTCCGAGTGAACATTTAAGTTTTTGAATGAAGTGAAACGATGGAGTGTTTGTTTTCAATCTGTAATAAAATATAATTGTTAGAATGCTGCAGCATCATGTTTACTGAATGAAAAATGTACATACATTTTGCGTTTATCTTCTGTTGTGTGATGGAGGATATGTTTTGGTTTGGCAAGTATAAAATGTTTAATAAGCTGAAAGCTGACACCAAATAAATCATTTTGTTTATACTTGTGTATATTCCTTAATATGTCCGTAGATATTGAGTCGATGTCTGCTTTAAAAATATGATTCTATATACATGAGTAGATGTAGCTCTGGAGTTGTGTCGATGATGTATAATGTTGTGATTCATTGCGTTATAATGTGCTCATGGAAATCCCAGAGTTTTGACATTTTTGTGACTGAACAGCACAGGAAGTTGATGAAATGACAGGAACAAATATACAGTGTAATGAATCCAACACACACACACACACACACACACACAAACAACTATATAAAGAAAATGTTCAGTCAACTTGTCTGTCAGGACCTCCTAACGTTCGGCGCGGTTGTTGTATTTTATCACACTATACAAGCTTTGCTCTTCCTGTGCCTGTCCCCCTGCATCTGCATTATGGGAACAGTGTTGTTTAAAAGAAGCTATAAATGGAATATAGAAATGTGCCGCAAGAGTTCTAAAACGGCCGACAGCCTCGTGAGAAACATGTCTTTCCCTGTCCTCTAGCAGACACACAGACAACTTCCTCATCTTTCCTCGGGAGGAGCTTTCAATCCTCCAACAAGAGTGAAAAACTGTCAAAAACAGCACTTCAACCCAGTGAACGACACACCGAAGATGAAGCTTTCTTTTGTCTTTATACTTTTATTAGGTAGGCTGAAAAAAAACAAATGTCACATTTTGCAACTTTTGTTTTCCTGTGAATGTATAATAATGGAAAAAAAATGTCTTCTTTCCAGATGTCCCTCTTCTGAAAGGGCAGCAGAGGATCGAGGAGTTTGAACAGATTTTGCTGAGACTCTCCTTTCCTTCGTTTTACAACAGCTACAGCAAGTCCTGCTGTAAACTGTATCCGGGAGGATGTTACAAGCTGCTGGACAGTGCGGGATATACCTGCGACTTACTGAGAGGAAGAGTTACCAAAACTGAGATGGACGGCTGGATCGAATTCAAAATATCAAATGTACAATTTGGAGATGGAGGCTTTTACAGATGTGGGGTGCTGGGATCCCAAAGCCACATCTACAGAGACTACTATGTTGAAGTCTTTGGTATGTACTTTTATCGTTTTCATGGGTGTTATGTTATAAATGTGTGTCATATGTGTACATGATAATGCTATTTTATAAAACTGCATTGCTTTCACTTCATAATGTTATTATTTGATAATAATACTTGCATATTGCATAGTTGTTTTTTTCTTTGTTGTTTTAACCCTATTCAGGACTTTCATGTTGCCATGCGTACAAGGTCTTTCGGGGTCCACCGGAACCCAAGAAAGAATATGTGCAAAATATTACAGACTTTTATAGTATGTTAAGTAAATGTTCTGATAAGTTGACATGTTTTTGGTTCCAAGTACATGACAAATGCCCCTTTTTTCATATATATAAATATATTTTAAAAAAACTTCAAAAATAAAAAAAGCAATACCTGTCACCTGAACCAAATGGCCTGGGGTCCAAAAGGCTCCAAAAGTCCTGAATAGGGTTAAAGGATACTTTTTCTTTTTTACCCTCAGGAGTCTTGTCTGATAATATTGCATTTTGCAGAGGCTTCAAATCATCACAGACAGTCTCAGCCTCCAACGACAGCAACCATTAAAACCCTGAACGCCTCCACGACGCTCCCAGACTCCACTGGGGCCGCTCTGGCTCAGGACCACGGGGACATCAGCAGGTACCCACTCTGCAGATTAACTACTTTTTTTTTGTTGCTCTCTGGTCAAAATGGAGCTGAAATTAATGGTTAATCTGAACTTTTTCTTCCCATCATCTTCCCAGAGATCCCTGGAGTTTTGGTCTGCCTCTAGCTATCTCTGTGTCCATTGCAGCGATGATTGTCATCACTTCAGTTATTGGGATTGTTTGCTGCAGAGTCAAGGCAAAATGTAAACAGTCGGGTAAGCAGTTTCCTGAAACTGATTATCACAAAAATGTGATCGTCTGCCAGCGTCGCTGACAAAAATACACTCTTCCTTTTTCTTTCTTTTTTTTTTTAGAACAGTTAACCAATGTGATATTGTGTTGTTTTTCTTTGCAGACAAATATGGGGAAACTCTGTGTGAGTCAGTGAAACAAGAAGCCCCGGTAGGTGCTAAAACAGGGAACATGTAGTCTCCGTGACTCACTGTCAGGTTAAATGTGAGACGTGTTTGTGCTTCAGACTTGTCTTGACCGAGTTTGTCTCCTCTAGGAAATAAGCGGCATCGTCTACACAACAGTGGACTTCAGAGCGCACCAGAAACCCGACGAGGTCTACGCAAACCTGAGCATGCACAAAGCACGAGCAGAGGCCTCAGAGCATGCTGGGATGGTGGAGTACTCCACACTGGCAATCTGACAGGGAATTTAAGAGTTTGTTTTAGGACTAATGTAGTTTTTGAGCTGTCTTTTTAATGGATTTTTATTCAGTTACCATGTAGAGTTTGACAGACACAGTATTAACCAGGCAGAAAGGGAATGCAACATAAAGATGCAGTTGGTTGCAGTATGGGAAATGTACTATCCATCCTAGCTTGACTCAACTGTGCTGATTTGGTTTTTTTTAACTCTTGTGTCCCCATCTTTGTGGAAGTTTGTTAAAATTATTGTTGACATGAAAAATGAAATTATAATGACATTAAAGAAATGAACTCTCGATGGTGAAATGAATGGATTTGTGTTTTGTCTGGGTTTAAGATTTTTCAACTCTCGTGTTCGCAGGCTGAGACAGCAGCAGACATGTCATCAGGTTATCTGTGGTTGTATCAGCGTTTGTCCTTATCAGCTTCTTTTAGACGACAGTGTCAGCAGCACCCTGGACCTCCACTATTCTGAGTCACTCGATATTCTGTTCTTGGCCGGTTGTTCCTTTACACAAAAAAGCTGGCGGTTGCCTTTTTTGTGTCTTTTGCAAAAGGTCAAGTTTCTCTTCAGAGTGAATGAGTCTACGGACTGGACTGATTCTTATCCCTGTGACATTTCAGCACAACGTGAAACTTTTTTGTACTAATGTGTGATAGTGGTTGATTATCACCAAAGTTAAACACACAAAACATGCAGAAGACTTCTAGTTGCTTCAATATTTTTAATGCAAAGGCAGCTACAACATGTTCACACCTCTATTTTCCACAACCTCAACCTAAAAGGAAATACACAATCACATTACACAGACTTGGCCAGACCGATGTACTGAGCCTGGACGTCAAAGACGGTGTAGTACTCCCTGATGAAGACATCTCCCAGGATCCAGAGCTGGGAAGAGCCACCCTGGCCGAAGCCAGTGTTGCAGCCGTAGTAGCTCTGTGTGTAGACAAGAAACAAAAAGGTTTATTTCCTCAGATTTTCATAATAAAACTTCATTTTCTAGTGCAAACAGGAGCCTAACTGACCTGAGAGACGTAGGCAGATGCAGGGACAGTGAAGGCATGTCCGTTGAGAGTGAAGGTGACAGAAGGCATGCTCTGGATGTTCTGGCAGTTCACTGTGGACTGTGAGGAGAACAAAGTTGAAGACCATGCAGTAGCAGTTGTGTTTATTGGTATTTTACAGGTTTCCAGCTGAAGCAGCTAACCAAGTCCTACTTAATCATTTTTATTTGAGAGTTTTGACGTCAGAGCATTAAATGTCAGTTTACTCTGGGTTCAGA
The DNA here is from genome assembly GCF_000690725.1 of Stegastes partitus. NCBI lineage: Eukaryota > Metazoa > Chordata > Actinopteri > Pomacentridae > Stegastes > Stegastes partitus. The sequence continues at coordinate 700,567 of NW_007577755.1, read as the reverse complement.
AAAAAGGGAAAATGTACGTCAAACTGTCATGGCACTGTGGTATGACTCACATCTCCGTACTGGTCGGTTGAGGCTCCAACCCAGGAGTTAATGTTGTTGATGTCATTGGTTGGGCCGACGATCACAGAGGTACCAGTGTCGATGATGGCCTGGCAGCCGCCAGAGCAAGCCACAGTCTGTCCGTTGATGGTAACGCTGTGAGGAGGAGCAGCAGAAGGTGGAACACAGTCAAAACAAGAAGGTTAATGCAGCATATGTTTGCTCATGATAAAGTAGTCAACAGTTTTTGCTCTATGTTTGGATGCTTTCTTTGTACCTGTCCATGCTGATCTGCCAGTAAGTGGCAGAGGACAGAGGGATCCAGGTGATCTGTCCGGTGTAGTGACTGCTGTCGGTGCCACCAAAGACCACCTCGCTACCCTGGGCCTCGTTGCTAAGAGAAACAAAACCAAACAAATGTCATATGTAAAGCCAGAGTGAAAATGACACACAGAACCCCAACCAACAGATTTCCATCATGTTTCAGTACCCGCTCAAGTAGACGGAGAACTGGGGCTGAGACACCAGTCCCTGCTTGATCATGTTGTCAAAGACAGGCACAACATTGTCAGAGGCAATGGACTGGAAGGCCAAACCCAGGATGCCATCAGCCTGCATGCTGGCCATGAAGGGAGCCTCTGACTGGCTGAGTCCAAACACCTGGTTGGCCACAGAGATGCCACCCACCTGGACACGCAAGACAGCTGTCAGTCACAGTTCAACAGACCACAGAAGAAACGCCTGTTTGAAGTCTAAATAGACTATGCATTTTGTTCCAGAGGTTTCAATTACCTCAACAGTGTCACTGCCCAGATATCCAGTCATGCTGCCGGTGCCGTACTGGATGGACAGAGACTCGCCGTTCCATTTGAAGGAAGAGGACAGCTGAGGCTTGAATTTATTGTGGTTATCTGCAAACGAAAGGTATCTGAATTTTACGACAATGTCAAGAAACTTGGAACCACCTCTACCCACGCAGCAACTACATTCAGCCTCCTGCCACTTAAACTCAATAAAATGTTTCAGTTATTAAACAAGTATTTAGAGCTTCTGTTAGTAAAATTAGTGCTGCAACAATCTAAAAAGCAGCACCAGAGTAAAAAGGATGACTCACATCTGTTTAATACAATTATACTGCTGGGGAAGTTACTTCTAAAGTTTGACACATTCCAATTTTGCAGCTGCTCAGAATGAAGCAGCTACGTTTTAACTGAATGGTCAGAAAATTAAATCTGCGACAACCTATGAATTATATTTTATAAGATAATTGAATGCTTTCTACAAAGTAACAAGTTGCATTAGTTGACAAATAAACATAGTGGAGAAAAATGAAGAAAAAAAGCAGCATACAGTGGAAAAGGACCTCAATCTGTACTTACACTGTGCACAGCAGTGTAAAACAAATATATCAAAGTGTTTGAAATGTGAGTGTCACTCACTACAGGCCTGGCTGGAGCAATAGGCTGAGGGGACCCAAAGGTTGGAGGAGCCGCTGTCAAAGATGACGGTGAAGGACTGAGGAGGGGTACCGATGGAGATCACACCATAATAGGACAACTAGAGGAACACAAGAAAACAGATTAACAAAGAAATCAACTGGATTTGAAACGGCAACAACAAAACACAGTCTAAAGCTTCCAACTGTTGTGGACGTACGTCGGCGTCGTTGGTCATCGACTCAGTACCAGTCTGGGTGAACTTGACCATCGGGCTGTATGGGTGCCTCTTCCTGTACTCCTCCCAGAGGCCTTTCTCCTTCAGGGTTTGCCTGGCAGTCTTACCCTTGATAAGGGGCATCCTACACACAGCAAAGCAAGCAGAGAATCAACAATAAAAACTGCACAAATGCCCTGCATTTTACAGGAGGAGAAAAGTCAGCTCAGCTTTGGCCAAGTCTGAAAGGTGTGACAGTTCAAAGCAACATGGAGCAAGACAGCCTTTAGATTTACCCCACAGCAACACTTGATCTAGAGACTGTTTTTTTACAGTTCAGCCAATTCAAGTGTAAAATGTAAAGAAGATAAATTATATTAAAGGACCCGGTTGCTCTTTCAACCAACCAGGTCAGACTTACTTATGCAGGCATTCGGAGAAAGCCACGAGGGCTGACAGGACGACAAGCCACTTCATGTTGATGTCTTTGCTGTTGGACTCAGTTGAGTGAAGTTCCAGTTGCAGAGTCCAGCCCTTATATACAGTGAATCAAGGTCGTGTCACCAAAATGCCCTTCTGCGTACCTTGATATCAAGTATCAGCTGGAGATAAGAAATGAGTGATATGGCGATAAACGGTTCCATATCAAGAGCAAACATCAAATTAAACTGGTGACCAGTGAAAACTTTTGCTAGTTTTGTGGAGATCCTTTATTGCATCTATTCACTCCGACAGCCAACTGACTTCAGTGAAACTTGTATTTTATGTGAATTTACACAATGTTGTTGTTGCTTACTATATTGTTAAAATAATGATCATTAAAAAGAAATTAAACTTGATGTATTTTAACCACCATTCATTTCAGTGCTTTTGTATTACTGAGGCCAAATCCTGGTGTAGCAGTGCTGATGTGTAACTCAACAAACTCAAAAGCAAAGTTTAGAAGCATAAATGTTTCTCCTTCTTAATGCCAGATGACTGACTTTCATTATCCATAACATATTTAAATATATTGTAAATTTAATGTTTAGTGTTAAGACTTCCACGAACAGTTAACGTGTTGATATGCAGATCAGGTGGTTTGATGTCCAGACCTTCTGTGTAACGCTGATATAAAACTTTCCACAGGTTTCTAAAGGTGTGGACTGGGGTTATTTGGGCAGGGTCATCTGATAACAGTAACACACAAAACAAAGGCACGGCAACAAAGACACAATGGCATGAGGTGCGAGCAAAGAATAACGAAACGGTGACTCAGTGACTGCGCAGAAGCTTACTCTAAACCCAGCGTAAACTTTAGTTTGACTTTGATCGTAAAGTTCATTTCATATCATGTTTACATAATTAATCCTATACATCTAAGAAGCATTTATCAAAGCACAGCAGTGGAAAAAAGTATTTGTTATTATTGCAATTGCACAATGAAAACATACTCCAGGACAAGTAGAAGTCCTTGTGGTCAAAAGGCTACTGAATTGACAGTAAAATGTGCTTCAATGTTATCAATTAAATGACTCTCTATGCAAGAAACTGGCTGTTGTCAGTCAGTTACCACAAGTAAGCCTGCACAATAAAGTTACTGCGATAACATGAAACTCAGTCATTAAGGGATTTAAATGTATACAAGGAGAAGGACATTAAACTCAGTTCTCCATTTTACAAACAGCAAATGAAGAGAAGCTAATATGACAGAAATATGATCTGTCTTATGGTCTTGCTGATTCCTGTTAAAATTCCGTGCTGCAGCACTTTGGATCAGCTGGAGGCTTTTTGTAGAGAGTTATTGGGACATCCTGAGAATAAGGAAGTATAATGATCCAGTCTCAAAGTAAAAAGTGCATGCACTCGTTTTTCAGCACCGCCTTGAGACAGGATGTTGCTGATTTTGACAATATTGCACAAGTGAAACAAGGCAGTCTGAGAAATTTGCTTCATGTTTGAGTTGAAGTACCGCACATAATATATGTTAAATACCTGCAAGTGTTCTCACGGTATCTCTTGAGGCCAAATGCCATCTGGAGTAGCTTTATGGTTAGATAGTGTATTTCTGATGTGAAAGAATACAAAAACTTTAGTTTGGACTGAATTTATTAGAAGACAATTGCAGGTCATCCAGGCCTTTATGTATTTAGAACATGCTTTAAGTTTGAGCAACTTAATTAATTCATCGGGCTTCTTACATAAATGACGCTGTCATCTACATATTAATGAAGCTTTGTGCAGTGTTTCAAGTAATAATGGTACTTCTAATACCAATACAGCTGTTATTATGAATACTAATAATATAGGAATGTGATTTATGTTCCCCTATGTTTCCCTCTAGAAGAGAATGAAAACAGTTTCACTGTCAGAAACAAAATTAGATGTTAAAATGGGCCAAAACATATGACCTTTTACACCTATTGTTTTAACTTTAATTGCGTCTTCTGAAATGTATTTAGAACACTTCTTTTCAAATGAATGACAGTTACATGCACAGCAGCATGGTATCACATTGCTGTTTAATTAATGTTTTATATGTTAAAGCTTGTCAAGCTTCTTATCACTCTCAAGACTGTCTATTTATGAAAAGTTGAAGAAAAAAATCTCCTGTTAAAAATGTTCTGCTGAATTTACCTTTGGCTGGCACCTCCATAAATCAAAACGGTCGCACAAGGTCATAATTTAAATGCACCGACGCAGAGACTGATTATGACCTTCCTCATAATCACACTGCGATTAAAACCGCTTCCTACGTAACACACATTAATCAAATAACATGAGTTGAACATGGAAAAAACTCCACAGAGCACGTACCAGACGATAATGTTGTTATACTTTTATTGACAATAATACTTGTACATTTTATCTTGATAAATTAACATAAAATTTGCAGCAAAAAAATGCAGATGTTTGATTAGTTCACAAATAAATTCCTGGGTAACCTTGGCTTTACAATTATAAAGTGTCTTGTTAGTAAGTTACATTGTCTTAGCATCTCTTTATCATTTGGTTGTTGAGTGCATCAGTAAAATCCAAACTGTGTATTTCAACACAAAGCAAACAAAATGAAGAGTACAGTTAGTGAAGATGATTCTGATCTCAAGTCTTCCCTTTGAAATGTTGTTTTCTGCTGTGCTCGTCTTGATCTCAGTGTTAGGGCATCTGTTAAAAGTCCATGTTTTTGAAGTCGTCGGTACATCTGTACTTGCTGTCAGCGTACCTGGTGCACACCAGGTGGGGGAGACAGGGGCAGGTGTGATGTTGCCTTTTTCCTGCATAGGGCACCTGAAAGAGTGAAAAAGGAGAAAATAAGGGTAGGAGGATAATCTGACAGTTCAAATCCCTCATCAGCTGACACGTGGAGCTGCAGGTTTGGAAAAAGAGTTTTCAATAAAAGTGTGAGTTTCAGTGATGGATGTGGTGTTAGCCGAACTAATTGTTGCCTCGTCCAGATAATCAAAGAGATGTATGACTCTGATCGCCTCCTTCACTGTCGACAAGATCAATAGTCCCTGCAGTTATCAGCAGCTTTTCTAAAGCTTCAGTCACTCTGCCAGCACTTGATACAATCAGAATTTTTGAAAACAAGGATGGGAACGAGAGGAAAAGGCATTCGACTGTTTGTGTTTTTGCGTGATGAAGACCGTGACGCAGGAAGATTATCGACTTCACATTTCTCCCCACCTTGTGGCTGAAGGGGTGGCATTCGTCCCCTTCCACTCCTCTTGGGACGCACATCCTCAGACCCCTCAGCCACAGACTGACAGCACAGCAGAGACCGAAGCCACACTGCACATCTCTCTCACAGGCCTGCAGGGCAGATGGGGAGACGAGATGGTAGAGGTACAGACAGGAAAGCATAAAAGGACCAGAGAGACACAGAGAGATCTTTTAATGCCAGTGGGTCAGTTTTATTTGTATTTATGCTGATAGAGGTGCTCTATTAGGTTTAAATCTATTGCGTTTTTACCTGTTGCAACAGAGCTACTTTCTCATGTTCTTACACTTAAAGTCAATTCATCTATTGCCTGTCATCTCCCTAATCCATTTACAAATGAATATCAATCAGAGGACTGAGATAATTTCCTCTAGGTTTTCCAGCGGAGGAGGATGTGGACTCTTGACTGTCATTTGTAATCATATATCATATATATTTAATCACATTTATATATGTGTGTATATGTAAATAATACATACATATTTATGGTCAAGAGCAAATCATTTTGGTAATCAATCAGTTCTTTGTCATTTATCTGGCAAACTTATCCAACGGTTGCTAACTTCTGCCGCTCAACTGTGAGGATTTGCTTCTTTTCTCCATTTATGTTGCCACAAATTCATAATCTTCTGGTATTCAGTTTCATTTCAGACAAATGATTCAGTTTGAGGACGTTGTCTTGGGCTCAGGATACTTCTAATGAGCATCTTTCACTATTATACATGTTACAGAATATATGGTTGAATAATTAATCAAAACAATTATGAAGAGATGATATGAAAATGATAGGTGCAGCGGTAGTAGGTAATTCAATGATTTATTAAATCACGGTCTCAATACATTACATTATAAAAGAGAGAACGAAAACTGTTACAGAATGGGAAGACAGTAATAATGTCAAATGTCATTTTTAATTTTGCAGTACTCGAAAAATGTATGTTGCTAATTAGACAGTCCTCTTAAAAACTTAGACTTAACATTGAAGCAGCAAAGCCAGAAAAAGCCAAAGTCACTCACCCCTGTGATGACGGCTCCTCTGGAGCAGCTCAGAGACACCAGCAGGAAGGACAGCAGCACCGCCCTGAAGCTCATGACAGCAACAGGAGAACTGGACTCTCTCAATGCCCTCAACAGTGAGCAGCAACCGCAAAACAGACTCTCCGGCACGTCACACTGGAACCCCGACTCTTCAGCCAGTCATGAAGGTTCTCAGAACTCCTTAGAGAGAAGCCTGACTCTCTCCCTCTCTTTATCTACCTGCGACCCCCCACCCAACACTCTCCCCTCCCTCCCGGCTCTGCTCCCTCCTCATGTCTAAGATCTCCCCTCCCCGCCTGTCTGTTCTGAAGCTTCGTCGTCTTACTCATCTAGATGACAGCTGATGAAGGCTCACTGTATAAAGCAGATCTTTGATTGTTGTGCAGTGTCTGACTCTCCATCTCCTTTCCATCAGTATTCATGACTCAAGTAGTTCAAATGAACAAAAACATGTATAAACAATATATGACAAAGCACTGCTGAGCTGTTTTCCATATAAATTTCATCACTTGTTGAGCTGTTGTGGAGAACAGCTCAGACAGTGATGAAATTGATATGAACTAAAGTGAATCTGGCACCACTTCGTGAGACAAAAGGGCACAGGTGCAATGAAACCCTGAATTATTTGTCCGTCTGAAGGGGCCAAGACAAAACGAATCAAAGTCAAAGCTGCATAATGAGTTTATTGAAATTACCAGAGGCTGACTCATGGACTAGCACCATGTAAAGCATTTATAGGAAGAGAAATGACGTTCATTATATTATATTATATTGAGGTATGTGTGCCATGATGTCATCCACTGGGACAGCTGTCGTCAACTGTAGATGTATGTCACAAATGCATCCAAACTGAGAAAAAAATCATACAAATATATGAAATTAATAATCCTGGCCCAGCAGGAATAAGGCACCCTTCCTATATGCTTACTCTTAGTTCTATTTTAAAACTCTACTTAAACTTTTTTTATTGTTAGTACCAGCAATATATTGCATCTCTTTTGTAAATACCAAGAATTTGTCACCGTAATTGTAAATATCAGCAATTTTGGCACCTTATTCCTTCAACCAGCATGATTTGCAAGTTTATTGTACGCTGTTTTGTACGTTGGTTTCCTTATCTTTCTCAAATGTAACAATTAAGTTGTGTGAACAATTGGATACCTTGAATTTCCCCCAAGGGGGTGAATAAAATATCTATCTATCCAATCTATCTCTTTATCTATATACAGCAATACATTTGCATGTACATAGAGCGTGAAGGTTACAAACTAACCTAGAAAAATATCAGTTTTGATTGTAAAATCTGTTATTTCTATTCAGAAAATGAAAATATTTTTGAGACTTTTGTTACTAATTTGCACTAAGACTGCGTATTAAGCAGTAGTGTCACTAAATGCATCCCAGAATAGTTACAATGGGTCTTGATGTCCCTGAATTATAGCAGTCGTTACATAGTATGGCAGGGTGCTGATACACTCTGAGTCAGATCTCTATTTGGAGTTCAGCTCATTTATAAATTGACAGTAGCTGTAAAGTGGATATTTGTTACAAATAATGGGATGTTGTATTTATGTCAGCCTCACTTTGAACAATATTCTTTGTATGTGTGTGTGTGTGTGTGTGCGCGTGCGCGCGCGTGTGTGTGTTATGCAGGTGACAAGGGAAGAAGATATGATGTGAATCTAGTAAATTATTCTGCATTCATAAACTTGGACTGGTACGTGTGTTTGCCTACGTGCACGCTGGGACAGTGATGGGCAGCTGGTTGTCAGCGGAAGCAGGCGGGTTGTGATTTAAGCCGTGAGGAGAGAAATATGAGCGAGAGAGGAGGAGAGGCTAAGATAGAGGAATTAGAGGAGAGGAGGGGCAGCGTACCCCATGGGTTAGTCAGCAGGACATTACCCTGCTGCTGCTCAGGTGATGGATTCCTCCAATGCAGCAGCCACATAATTACATTCAGCCATTTCTGCCCAGTCAGCAGGAGCACTGAAGCCTCACCGTCTTGGGACAGCCAGCAGAAATCATGCAGGATGGTGAGCCAAGAGGCCTCAAGCTAACTTTTGAAGAAAACACATTAACAAAATCCATCAACAAGAAGCTGCAAGAAACAAGGATCCTGCTTTAAACTCATAGTATTAACACCATATTTTATGTTCAATAAGAAAGGCATTGTAAAGGTCACATTATTTTGGTGAACGTATTAAGCATTTATTATGCAGAATAATGTTTGCACCATTCTGCTAGCATTACTCAAATGGTAACTGGGGTGGTGGACATTATTGTGTTTCTACATGTGATTTCAGTATGCAGTGATAAGATGATAACGTCAGACAAAAACGTCACATCCAAATAACTGTTTTAAGACTGAGGATGATGTGGCACCAGAGCTGTGTTTGGCATCTTCAACTTATTTATGAGAGACATCAGAATGTGCTTCCTCATGCAATCCTTGAGAATACAGTGGAAACTGGATTATGTATAGAGTTAACGAAGGACAAAGTGATCGAATTGTATATCAATGTGTCAAAATCCATCTCTCCCAGAGGGTGGGATGAAGACACTTAGAGATCAGTGATGAAATATTAAGCAGCTGGGTTTCATTACATAACTGCTCCTGGTTAGAAAACTATATGTTTATACACATGTCTTTCTCTGTTAATTGTCAGTAATTGTATAAAATTTTAGAAATATGCTTACACTATCAAACTTGCATGTAACCGTTTTAAAGCTTCATCTATTAAATACAAAGAAAATATTTTTGAAATTACATAAGTAGTTTTCTCTGTTAATTGTTACTAATCGTATGTACATTTTAAAAGTATGTATACAGCGTTAAACTTGAATTTGAAAGCATCGTCTATTAGAAAAAGGGCAATATGGTATTAAAAATTATCTAATTCCTTTAAAAATGTGGAAATTTTGGGTCTATTTTACATCAGACACGACATCTATCTATCTATCTATCTATCTATCTATCTATCTATCNATCTATCTATCTATCTATCTATCTATCTATCTATCTATCTATCTATCTATCTATCTATCTATCTATCTATCTATCTATCTGTGCACACATTGTACATAATGTAATGTATACTACACACACACATGTCCTGATAACACTTTGCTTGTGTGTTACTTGGCTTATTGTTTTACGCGCTTCGTGTAGTTTGGTCTTCATGGCGACCCTTAGCGCACGTGACGGTCACCTGACTGTACCCGGAAGCGTCGAGGAAGTAGACAACAACAAGAAGAGGTCTTCATGCAGCAAACTTGATTTTCTGAGTTATTTACGATCGTTAACTATGGAGTCGACCCTCGAACAGCATCTTGATGATACGTAAGTTAAAACCAGGCTGTGACTCTGTTTTTATCGTTACATTTTTGACGTTAACAACGACTTTTCGCTCCTTGTCGGTGTTTTTGGCAGCATGAAGAACCCAGCGGTTGTCGGTGTGCTCTGTACGGATCAACAAGGACACAACTTGGGCTGTAAGACAACTTTAGCTTGTTTTTTTCTGTCGGAGTTTAATGGGAAATGCATTTCAAGTGTTTTCACGCTGAGCGGACCTTTTACTCAGTGTTTGTCAGGGAAAAGTTAACCCGAGCTAGATAGGGCTCCACTTTTAAAGGGTTGTTAGCTCTAACTAGTGGCCTTACTAATTGTCAACACAATTCTTAAAAATGTTTTGTAATCAGTTACGTGTCATCAATAAGAGCACAGTCCAGAGCACATTTAAATATATATATATATATATATATACAAGTGTTAGTCTTGGTGCTTTAAAAATTACTGATTTATTACTAAAATAATTGATGATTATTTTTGATTGACACATCAGTTTATGGTTGCAGCTCCACAAACAAAGGTAATTTTAAACCTGATGATGTTGTAAACAGTGCGAAACCCAAAGTGTTTCACATTTTCTGCATTGTTCTGTCTACATTTGTGCTAATTTTTTTCGCACGCTTATCAGCAATTAATAATTAAACCATTATAATTCTGCCGTTGTAAATCTCATCAAACAGATATTAAAAAGTTCAAGTGTCCTGCAGTCTTTTCCCACAAAATAAATGCTTGTGCAGAGTAAATAAAATAATCGAAAAGCAGTAGGTGTCTTGCTTTAGGAATTGTTTTCACCACTTAACCTATAAGCCATTCATAAGCTATTATAAGTGTTGGTAAATGTTTTGTTAATCCACTAATTAGAGCTTTAAAACCCTACTAATCCTACAAATGGTACCGTATCTGAACGTGGTACCAGCTTACCTTTGATTAAACTTTGATTAGCTCATATAAAATTACCCAAGCTCAAACACAAATGAATCAGTTAGTAGTAAGTAATTTTCCAAGTACAAATTTCCAGAATCTGTTTCTCAGATGTGAACATTTTCTGTTATTCTTCGTCTTCTGTGACAGTCAGTAGGCAGTGGGCATTTCTGATGACATTCCAATGACCAGCTGATAAATCAACAAAATAATAGGTTTGTGGAAAATTAAAATAAGTTAGTTTTAAGCCCCGCTTGGAACATTTAGTTCATGAGTAAAATATTAATTAATTAAACAACCAGTTCATCACTGAGAAGAAAATAAATGTCTCCAGTATTTATTGAAAAATACTGATTTATTTTCAGATTGGACATAACTTAGGTTTTAATTTTAACACCAAAATGCTAAACATTTGTTAGGTATAATTAGGGTTAATTTCATAGAGTGGGTGTTGTCCCTTCCATCGACAGGGAAGAGATGTATGCACATTTGAATTATTTTCAAAAGCAGAAAGAAATGCACTTGCATTTGTGAGAAAATGTATTTGGAATTTGAGAATATCACACCATGTTTTGAGAATCGGGATTATTTACGATGTTTTCTGTGAACTAAAAAAAAAAAAGATGAAATAAGCAATCATTAGCTCCATTATAATCACCAAACCCAGGTGCCAAGGCTTCACATGGAAAATGCACATTTTTAAACGTGCATGAAACAAACAACTCATTTTGTTCTGTCAAACTGCGTCACAAGCGCTGCAGGGTTTAATCATAGTCACCAGGGTAACCGCTTAACATCGGAAATTACACGGGATAAATACATGCTAAATGAATTAGTGACGAAAAATGAAAAAAGTAAAGTTATTTATGAGCACCACTGATAATAAGTAGCAAAGCCAGATGTAGCAATTGTGAATACTGGCTTTTAGTGACTGAATGCCAGCAAATGTACTGATCAATTTAGATCTTAAAAAACTTTTCATTATTTGACTGAGGTGAGGTAAAATATATTAGAACTGTAACTGCACTTAGTTTGCCCTGAACACCCAAACAACATGCCCCGCATATCCAGGCCAACTACAGGAGATGTATGAATGGAAGTACAATTTCACATGTAATATGTCCAAAACAAGAAAACTTTACAGGCTGCATACAAAAGGATTTTAAAATAAAAGCTACACATTCATAGAAATATACGTATTTGCTTTTCAATTGAGACTTAGATGAGAAAATGTATAGCTCTGACATGTTTACATAGTAAATCAGAAGATATAGGCAACAGCTACTTAGCTTAGCGTAGCATTAAAACGGGAAGAAACACTAAGTCTGGATCCGTCTCAAACTAACAAAATCAGTCTGCAAAGCTCACTAACTAACACATGATACTGTATTGTGGTTGTCTCACCAATACAAAAACTGAAGTGTACAAACAGCAAATTATGTTTTATCGGGATTTATGTGTAGAAATTTTTGGTCAGATACAAAACTTCCTGAAATTTTGTTATAAATGGGAATAAACCACTAGAGCCTCCAGGAAATTGTCCCAGATTGTTTGACTGGGATATTTCACAGCAGTAAAACTACACTCTGTTTGTCTCCTTTTTAAACAAAAAGATGTCAAAACATTCATCATATAATAAAGTCAAAAACATATTGATTTGGCTTCTCAGTTGTGAAATTCAGCTTTGGAAAGAAGCAGTTAGAGTTTGCAAATTCGATTTTAGTTACCTCAGAGGGAAGTTAATGTTTCTTCAGTACTGCATAATCATAATACTATCTGTTTTATTTCCAGGCCGCGGCTCCCTGTCTGACGAACATGGCGGTGTCGTGTCAGTTTTGGCCAAACAAGCTGCAGCTCTGACCAGAGACCCAACTGACTCTCCAACTGTGTGTCTGGAGTCTGAGTCAGGGTGAGAACTGACACAACCTTCTGTCTTTTTTGCTTGACTGATTGCATCTGAACTCCTTTATCTCTGTCTCAGTGGATTTAAGGTGTGTCTTTGGGGGCTTTGATTAATGCGTGTAGAGATCGATAACTCTAGAAGAAAGTGTTGAAAGAGATCCAGAATCAAAGATTGTGTTTATAACCCCCAAACCTTTAGCCAAGGAGGTTATTTTTGTGGCTATACTGCCACCTTCTGGACTCTGGAAACCATCATCTGGTGGACATGTATCAGTAACTTCAGCTCTCCGCTGTACTTAGGATTGTTAGAGAGAAGTGATCTAAAATGTTACACCTTATAATGATTGCATAGAAACTGTGTATGGACATGCTTGTGACTTGTTGGCAGCTTTGAATGTGTGATATGAGGACCGTACGTGTAAACACTGTTTGTAAATAGATGACTTGATAGCTGGAACAAATGTCAAATTTTGAAAAGAATTGTGACGAATAATTTAATTTGATCCTGTCATGAAACATTTCTATCCTGATGACAATCCAGGATGACAGTGCCTCCATCCATGAGGCACGAGGGGTCACTGAATGCTTTGATGATTCTGAAAATGATGCAAATCATTTGCTGTGACCTTTGCAGTCACCACAGCCAACCAAAATTAACACCTATTGGATATTTAGGACTGACATGTTTGCTCTCAGGACTGCAAGGTGTCTCGGTGGTTAGCACCGTTGCCTCGCAGCAAGAAGGTTGCCGGTTCGCGTCCCAGTGAGGACACCTGGGATCTTTCTGCGTGGAGTTTGCATGTTCTCCCCGTGCAGCGTGGGTTCTCTCCAGGTTCTCTGGCTTCCTCCCACAGTCCAAAAACATGTTGAGGTTAATTGGTGATTCTAAATTGTCTGTAGGTGTGAATGTGAGTGTGCTTGGTTGTCTGTCTCTAAGTGTAGCCCTGTGATAGACTGGTGACCTGTCCAGGGTGTTCCCTGCCTTCACCCTAAGTCAGCTGGGATAGACTCCAGCCCCCTGTGACCCTTGTGAGGATTAAGCGGTGTATAGATAATGGATGGATGTCTGCTTGCTCTCTTAACCACCGTTATCAAAACACAAAATGTACATACAAACAAAAACTTCAAAACTTTCAAAAAGCATAAAACATTGTTTTCATACGTGGTGTCCTAGAATACTTAATAAAGCCTTTTGAATGGAGTGTGTGGCTTAAAGCATGAGTGAGCTATACATTTCTAAAAGGAGTGTGTCTCTAACAATCTCTATATTTCTTAAACATAGCAAGATCCATACATTACAATTTATAATATAGAGAAGACAGTGAGAAGGAAGAACTTGGTTTCACTTTATGAAACCTAAGCAGTTTCTGGGTGTTTTTGGCTCTTGTCACATTTTTACTCTCCGTGGGCTCATTGTTTTTGCTGCAATATAAAGTCCTCCACCTCTATGAAAACAGCGCAACCATGGCCAGAAGTAGAGAGAACTTAAAAATGTCGTCTGTGCAGTATGAGACAGCTATAATACCATAATAGTTAAAGGGGAAAAAAAGACAGATTATTTTTTTAAAAATATCTATTTTACAAAAATTTAAAAATATGACTTTGACGTGTACGTTTTTTAAAGTTCCCACAGGTGATGCCGGTACTGGAGAAAATGGTGACTTTACATATTATAGATATTTTACTAGTTGCTTTTTTTGTTTGTTTCCATGCTTGTCCCCTGTCTGCTCTGTGTAAACACAGCCTGCAGTTCAGCCCAGTTCGGATTAGGTTTGCTTCAATTCCCAACAGAATGACATTTCATGGATGAGTAGTTTAAGGACTGTGGGAAAGCTGAAAATTCTACACTTTTCTCTGTTTTCACAGTTTCTAGCTCTGATAAATGATGATGTTTTTTCAAGCTAACTTGCCTTTCAAACCTTATGGTGGGTCACTTCATAACAGGCAGAAAGCGTCGATAAAACCAGACTCAGGGAGGGTCGACCGTCTGCCTCCACTGGCGGAGCTGAGAGGGAAGCAGAGAGCTCTGACAAACAACAAACAATAAACAACGAGCTGGTTGGGGGAGGCAGTAACCACAGATCAGAAACATTGCAGCTCCAGAGCAAGAAATACCTGCTGTAAGGTGCAGGGAGAGAGAGGACAGAGAGGACAAACCACTGGAGAGGCACAGTTAATAACATGCAGCAGTGGCATAAATGCATGGAGAGCGAGAGCTGAGGAGAGGGGGCCCAGTGCATCATGGGAGCTCCCCCAGCAGCCTGGGCCTCCAGCAGCATAAATAAGGGATGGTTCATGAAGATGGTGTTGCTAAAAATAAGTCACAGCATCACAATAATAATGCTTTTTAGGAAGTTTTGTGGAGAGAACGTGGTAATGATTGGTCAAAAAATAGCTACGGATATGTAGTATAATCACTTTCAATTAATCCATGTTGTCTGTAATTATTGTTTATCAGGTGAATGTTTGTCTTAGTACATTTCTTTGTGGGTTTTTTTGTAGAAACATTCTGGTGAGGAGTCACGGCACCATCACAGTAGCAGTTCACAAGATCGCATCATGAAGACAACAGGATTCACTGAGGAGTTTTATTGTAAAGAAAGAAACACAGTCGAAGAAAGAGAAATCTGGAGTCTCTACACTGATCCACTGTGTTTTTGTTGTTGTATATTCAGATTCCAAACGCTTATTAATTTTGTGTGCTCTTCCTATCTTTCTGTAAGTCACGCTATTCTACTGATGTCATGTACAGAACAGGGATTGTCTCATGTTACGTGCAGCCATGTTACTGCTGTGTGTCTCTTGTGTTGGCTTTTATTCCCAGGCAATCATGCACAGAATAACAACCCTTAATAAACTTTAACTTGACTTTGAGCATGCCCTCTTCTGTGTTAAGTATTCATTATTTTCTCCTTTGCCTTGGTTAACCAATTATTTTTCCTCGACACCTGCGAAACATTAATTCGAGTTTTAGAGTTTGCAATCATTAATCAAAGTGATGTGACCCAACTCATACTCTGCGCTCAGCTTTCCCTGATATATATAAATATATATATAAAGACAGAATAGGAGCATGTAGGAACAGGCAGGAGTGTGCGCTCTGGATGAATCTAGGCTACTATCTGTAAATGCTTCTATAAGGAAAACCTGTTTTTGCCAATGCGCATATTTGCAGTGCGTCTTGGTGGCGCACCGCCTCCTGTAGAGGACCTGAGGAAAGTCCTGCGGTGGCTCTGATGTTTTGACCGCAGAGGTTTTTTTTTTTTTTTACCTCCCACCCTCTGAGCCTTCAGATGGGGTTCATTGCTACGTCTCAGTCACGTGGCTTCCCTCGTTGAAGGCTTTTGCGCTCTGCGGCTCCTCGGCACAGCGAAGCGATGCTGAGGCTGAGGTGTGAGATGCAATCCAGAGGGTCCGGCGCATAGAGGCAAAGAAGTTATGGCACGGTCATCCTCGGACAAACAGGTCCCGCAGCAATCTCTCTGTCTGTCAGAAAGTCCCTCAGTGGTGCCGCGCAGGTCTTTCAGGGACGCACAACCTCGGAGCGAGAAAACCCCAAATTACGCGTCAAATTAAACCAATCGGAGCAGAAGCAAGTCGACGGCAGGAGGAAAATACAGGTATGAGCTGCTCCTCCTCCTTCTTCTTCTTCTTCTAGTGGGGAGATGTATAACTGTCAACACATTTGAAGCATTTTATATGTGAAGAAAACGTTCTGTTTAATATCTTTCTTTTTGTTTGTTTTTGTTTTTTGTTTTTTCTTTCTATGGTGACCCGTGCGTAAAAAACAAATCTCCCCCAAACTGTTCTCCTCTGAGACCCTCGAAAGTTTTTTTGGGTTGTAAAACTTTTTTTTCCTCACATTGCGTCAGTACGGGTTTCAGAGGGTCTTTTTTGTGTTTTTGCTCAGATGGCACCCAGATGACATCTTGAAATGCACCCGTGAAGTGTCTGAAATTTTTCGCATCTGCTTTTCGACCCCCTTTTCTTCTCTCCCTCTCTCTCTCTCGCCCAACCAGCGGAGTTGACTTGAGCGAAAGGACGCAATGCAACAGGCCTGCGAAGTGAAGATAACAACTGGCTCACATCTACGCACGGTAAGACCACCCTGTTCTCCCCCCACCACCACCACAATAATGCGTTTTTCTGTATGCACCCTGCGGACTAAGCCAAAAAGCTCTGAGCTAAACAGCCTGCATTTACTACATAATCTCACAATTCCTCAAGGACTGATGTCTGGCTTTTCTCAGTGCAGAAGTGAAGCTGTGGTCAGAGTCTGAGGCTCAAGGTCGAGGATTGTTTTGATGGATGAACAAGGCAAACAGGGAAAGTTAAAAATTATTTCAAAAATAATTGGAAATAATTCAAGTGGCACTTTTTAAGAGTTAGAAAACTATTCAGCTCTGCACAAAAGTAGAATACTGGTGTCGGAACATGCTGAAACCTTGATATTTTTCCTTTCTGATACTTTACTTAGTTAAAAGATACTGTTGTTTGCCTTTAATGATCAACTGGAAGATCTGAACCAGACTTTTTACCTCCAGTCAGTAAATCTCCCCTGTCTGCAGGCACACTGAGAGTATTAAAAACAACAGTAATGCTGCACAGGGAGATCATTTTACCAATCTGGGGTTATGATATATACTGTAGTGGAGCTACTATTACAGATGGAACATAGTGTGTGTTCTCAAACTAACCTGTTTTGCAGATTTTTACACAATGCACCTCTGGATGTTTTTGAGTAAATGTGTCACTGTTGTGGAAGGTGGGATCATTGATTGACCCACTTTTTGAATTGCTTCGCCAACAAGAAGTAGATTTTCGTGTCTTCGCTCCAAGCTCTCACAGACAACCTATTTCAAGAACAAAGCAACGCCAGACTTCAAAATTTGCCGGCTGTTTATGCAGCGGCTGACATGTCAGTGCAGATCTTTTAAGTGCGTTGGCCTTAAAGCAGTCTATCAGTGTCTGACAGTTCTTGTTAAAATACTGACATACGTGTCATCAATCAGACCTCAGAATCTCTGTGACACAGTTTAAATACACACGTGCACTTTCTAAACTTTGGAAAAAGTATGTTGGTAGGGCGTTGCACTGATGCTCGTAACCTGTAGAACCTGGTAGGGGAGGTTTTTTTTCTGCAGGTGTAGCTGCTTTCATCTTCAGAGTTCAGAAGTCAGCTCCAGAGGGAAATCAGGCTCACTTGATTTGTGGTTTTAATTTGAAGGGTTCATTTGCAACAACAGATAGCTCCATTTTTGTAGATTTTCAGAAAACATTTTTTTTGTTTGAGATAAAATCAATCAAATGGAAGGTGAGTGGATTTGACTCAGTGGAAATGACATGACAAAAATAGAGATAGCTTAAGTTTGATTGATATTGTCTCAGGTAGACGATGGAAAAGTGGGTTTTCTGAAGGTTTGTGAAGATCTGTTTTTGCAAATGAACTCTTCAATTGATACTGTTAGGAAAATTCTTTAGTGGAGTCCCAACTGCTCCAAATCAGTACAGTCCAGTGCAGTCGTCTCTTCAGTCAAAGCAAAGTTTTACTTGTAGCAAGGAATCACATGCACAGTACAGAGTCTGAACAAGTGACTGCAGAGTCAAGAAATGTAGTATTTATACAGGCATACAAAGGATTTCTCCCCTGCTCCCATCTGCTGAGCACAGGCTTGGTTACTTTTTGCAAGTTCTGTGCAGACTATCTTTCATGGCCTTCTGTATTTCAAGAGTTGGACAAAGAGCATTGAATCATAACATATAACACTGATTTTTTAATAACAGATACTTTCCTGTCATTGAAGAGACCTGCACATAGCATGCCATAGATGACTGTGGAGCATTTAAAGTGCACTTTTCCTCTTGCGTAGTTCTAATTTGTGCAATACTTCGGTTTGTGACCAACCGTTTGCAAAACTAGTGACATGACCAACCAGCTTCAGTTGCACTTTGCATGCAAAGCTGATGAAAATGGTATAAATTCTACCTGATAAACCTGTTGCTGATGGTGCACTTCCATAAGCAAATAGCAGCTGAAACCCCTTTAGGCTGTAATTAATGATTTGGAGTCTGCACGCTATAATTGATGCACTCAGGAGCATTTATTAAAGCACCACCTCATGGTGACCTTTCAAGCATAAACGCAGTCATTCAGACTTCAGTTTTATGTCTTAAATGTCATCACCCAAAAGTTTAATATTAGTGTGCAGACTCTTCCAGATGCTGACAAATATGTTTTTGTGCATCATCTAGAAAGCATCACCTGTTGATGGTTGAGGGATTATTTAATTGTGCTTAACCACATTTCCTCATCTGATGTTCAAACTGTTCATTTCTTGTATGTTGTAGGTCTAAAGCCAGTCTTGATGCAGCCGTAGTTCCAAGTGCCCTTCAATCAACCGGAGAATGATGGTCAGAACATAGGACTTCTGAGTTCTCCCTTCACCTCCAGTGCCTTCAGGCGTACTACAGAGACAGCACAACAGGTAACTCCACAAGCCTTTTGAAGTGGTAGATTTCTGACTTCTTTCATTCGTGATACAGAGAAGCTGTGGTGAAGTGAACTTTCGGAGCAGCTGATGTGTAACTGATCAGGACTCCTGACCAATAAATGCACCAGACTGAAAGTAAATTATGCTGCACACATAGTGATGGGAGGCTTTTTATTGATTTCTTTGTTATTGTTTTGACACTGTGAAAAAAGTCTTTGCCATCACTTTTTTTTTTTAGATTTCCCCATTTGAGCTACAGAGGAAGCAATTACAAAGATTTGTGAAATAATTTATGATAAAAATGAAACCAGAAAATCCCTCAGAGGAGGATTGATATCTGCATAATTTGGCTGGATAAACTCATAACATGCTGACCCTGATCTCCGAAGCTTAGTGCCATTAGTTTCCACAACTGAGGTGTGAGTGTTGTGCAATATTAGGGTCACAACGGCAACGGCATCCACAGATAGCAAATGAGACACACGGATTATAGTTTGATATGGATTCTGAAGAAAAGCGCTTTGAGGAGGAGACACATGATGTCGTTCTCCCTCTTGTCCAAATTAGCCATAACAAGATGCCTACACATGGAGGGCAATGAAACCCAACGTGTTTTTTTCACTTAAGCTCCAGTAGCCTAGTGTTAACTTCAACTGAACTTAACAAAGCAAGAATTGTCAATTTTGCCTCCATCTCTTTCTGGAATCGCATTAGTAGGGGATCTCCGTCTAACCACTGCGGAAAACAGGATCAACTACAGCAAACAAAATCTTTGTCTATGCACATGCTGATATGTGAAGGTTGTTTCAGGACATTTGATTTAAAGAAGCTGAGCCTGTTCTTCTGTCATAAAACCGACTTGAATCCGGGCCGAGTAAAAATTTGGGGCTTTGTTTTTAATGGCAGCGGATTTCATTCATTTAAAAGCACAAACCTCCTGATTCAAATAAATAATTTTAAGATACAAATAGCACGCCTACAAGAGCAGCAGCAGCAGCAGTAGTAGTCCCTTTCTTTATCATAAGAGTGCATACACCACAAAATGGCAGCTTCTTACCTTTTTCTGTCATCTACAGCAGCACATGCTTGTTGACTCACTTGTGCTGCACACTGGTGGCGCTGTAGAAGTCCAACCAACAGATTATTTTAATATTTTTAGTCAAAATTTGAAGTAAATATGAAGAAGTCATTGATTTAGAATATATATATATATATATATGTATAGAGAGAGAGAGAGAGAGAGAAGTTTTTCCATCAAAATAGTCCCATCCTGCCTTAAAATGACTTAGTTGTAAGCCCTCATTTAGAATGTGAGGATAGATGAATACACAGATTAGCCACCCACTCATCCACCACTGCAGTTAGAACATATTTGCTTAACTACAGCGAACACAATGGTCAGTTCTTAAGGTGGAGTAATTCAGGCATACGTGTTTAAACTGGAACCTAATTTGGAAGAACAAGAATGACACAGAAAGTTCCTCCCTGCAAGGTGAAAGAATTTGGCTCTTTAGGTTTGTTCCATATGAAACCCTGCAAGTCTGAATCTGGCGGAGATGTTCAGCCGTGACTTGGAACACCATACGGACATGGTAACAAGATTAAACATCATCATATCGTCATTACAGAGATAATTATTTATGTAACTGTTAACTAACTTTAA
Source organism: Stegastes partitus (assembly GCF_000690725.1). Taxonomy (NCBI): domain Eukaryota; kingdom Metazoa; phylum Chordata; class Actinopteri; family Pomacentridae; genus Stegastes; species Stegastes partitus. The sequence continues at coordinate 679,811 of NW_007577755.1, read as the reverse complement.
TTGATCAAAATCGGAATTTCACTCGTAAATTTTGTGTGCATTTTGTACAACAAGAGCAAAATTAAAAACTGATTTTTTTGGTAAAAAATGTGCAAAAGTTAGGCTTAATATCTACATATGTCCAATATATTTTTTACAAAGAAACTGAAATGGACGTCGTCTGACAACTTAAAACACAAAATGCAAAAAAATTAAAAAAGGTTCAATTTTGAACTGCTTTAGCTGATAAAATCCAAAATAAACACTACTTTGCATTTTGGATTTCTCATTTGAATAAAGAAAAGTTGCTCGAATAATGGCCAATATTTTTTCTGTCACATTCACGGTATAAAAGCTTCTATCTGTAAGTCAGACATGTTGTCCAAGAGATTCCATTTATTGCATTGTGTGAAGAAGCCTTTTGTGCAGCGTGACCTGAACATGAAGGAAAACTATCTGATCTGCTGTTCAGTCAAACTTAAAACTGATAAACAAAAAAACGCCTTCATGTCAGAGACTTAAAGAATCAATGTTTCACTTTTGCAATCACAAAATCACAAAAATGCAAAACAAAGTCTAGAAAGCGACGTCACTCCAACAGGTTGACCATTATTTTGTTCCTTCCAGAACAGTTTTATCTGTAGTGAACGATAAAATGAGACTGGACTGACGGGCGGCCATCATTCAGCTGTAACTTGTGTACATACCGTTGATGCTTTTGTGTTTTTTCACTCAGAATGGCAAACAGAAGTAGCGCACCAATGTGATTTCTGATAACTGTCACTCTTTATAAGTAAATTATGTATCCGTGTTGAACAGGTAAAGAAATCCTATCGAGAGATCTCGTATTTTATGGTTTGACATTTGACCTGAAGAGAATTCTCTCCTCCTCACTCTAAGCGCAACTGAAACCTGAAATTCCTCTTTTAATTAGTGGACTCTTATTTAACTGCTTTGTTTGTGATGATAGTGCAGCCGGTGTGTGTGTTGTTTTATTGCACCAGTGCACACACGGTGTAATCAGTTTAGCCCCCAGCGTTTGTGTGTGTGCACAAGAAAGGCCGACTTTTAAGTTAATATTGAAACTTTGACTTTCGGCTTTGCAGCTCCAGGACTCGTGTCGGACTAAAGCCAAAGCTTTTGGCCCCTCTGCTACTATTAGAGCTACAAGCACCAGTAGCGCTGTAGCTTTGTGACCACTATGAACACACTGCAGCAGCTGCATACAGTCGTACTCACTGTTCACCAGCAACAACCCAGAAGTCTGCCCTTTAAGTTGTAGTTCGACATATGAGGAGATATTTTGTTGCTGAAAACCAGATGAGAAGATTCTTATTCTTCATTCTTATATAATAAATTAGTGTGGTTTTTTTTTGTTTTTTTTTTTTTTTTCAAGTTAGGAAAATATAGATGCTGATAGGAAACAAGGAGGGAGATAGTGCACCTAAAATCAGGGATTCCCCCTAAAAATTGTAGTTTTTCTACTTCTTTTTTTGTTTTTTGGGCTGATTGAGGGTAGTTTCTGGGTGATGTTTTTTACTCACTGCAGGCTCATTTTTCACTGCAGTGAAAAGTCCTGCCCGTCGATGGAAACAGCACAACGATGACTAGAATGAGAGAAAACTCAGACATGTCCTTTGTGCAGTATGACGGAGTTATAATGCCATAAAGCATGAAAAAGAAAAGCAGAAGCTGAGTTTCTTTGATTATTAATTTCATAAAAATTTGAAAAAGAAACCTGAAATCAATGTGCACATTTTCCCAAGTGTCAACAATACTGGAAAGAATGTTGACTCTACATACTACAGATATCTTTACATTGTTTTCATACTTGCAGCCTGCAGCCTGCAGTTCAGCCCAGTTCAGACGAAAAGTCTGTGAATTTTTGTCATGTGACTGTTGCGTGCAGCAAAGTCACTAAGAACTTCACAGTTGTTATTAGTGGAGTTATTAGTGACTTTGCTAATGACTTCACAGCTGTGCTGAGGAGAGCAGATTTTTTTTTGTCTGGTTAGAGCAAATGGTTTATGTAAAATAGAGTGATTCATTTGAACTATCAGGATTTTAAGATAAGATTTGGATCATTGTCCTGATGTAACAGTGTGTCACAGGTGATCTGAGGTCCATTGGAAAGTTGAAAACACAACAATTCTTTGAGTCTTTACAGTTTCTGGCTATGATTAAAGGTGTAATTTTATTCTTTTTTTTTGCGATGACGTTCAAATCCTCCAGTGGATTTTGGGGTTCAGAGGGTTAAGAAGCTAAGATGCACTGTGTTCATTAGTGAGTATTTAAGGTGCTGGGAGGTGGGTTCTGTTTGATTTGCACACATCCAGGTCTCCAACCATGTCCAGCATTCATACCTTCTTCCTAAAGTTTTCCTCTGAAGTTCTAGTCGCTGCTTCTCTATGAGTTTGTCCTCGTTTTGTTTATCTCATCCACATGCTCAGGAGACAGAGTCGCACAGTGCTGCTCATGGCTTCTCCTGTTTCACAGATCTACAGGTGTGGTGAAAGATTCATAGCAATGTGCCAACAGGGAAGAGGAAGACTGCAAGCTGGTGAACATGAATCCAAGCTAGACAGAACTGGAATTGCATATGCTCAAAAGAGAGAAAATGCACCCAGCATATCTGTTAGAGCTGAAAGATCGGGCTGACGGAACGTAAACCAAAACCTTTCATTGTTTATATGAATACCTTGTGGACTTCTGTTTTCAGTTTGCTCAGTGCAGACACCACACACGGTCTTGGACTCATAAATCAGGCTTTCAGGAGGTGACGGTGAAAAGATCCGTTTGAAGCATCTCATTGTTGTTTGACAGAAAATGTGTTTTAAATTACGGCTCTGTAAATGAAATGTAGGTTAAACAGGGACACGTTTTGGAGAACATTATGCTGCAGGTTACCAAAATATAGCGTGAGACTAAACGTGCGCTGTAAGAGCCAGAGAGAGAATGTCCCCTGATAAGTATGCAGTAACATGGTGTTCATGCCGCACTATAAGGTGCTGAACTCCAATCCCCCATCGCTCAAACCCCTCGGCACATTCACAAACATGCACTCAAGCACACTCTGAGGACAACTTGTTAACAGCACATGGGGGGGAAATCCTTTCCTCGCACTACACTGGCCCAATTCATTCCACTTTTAATCCGCTCTGTGCTCTCCGTCTAATTTGGTCCTGGCTTCTTATACATGTCTAAGTCACAGTGAGTTAGTGAGGCAGGCTACAAAAGACCGGCGATAAACACAGGCTTTTACTACGCCCTCAACCTCCGACGTTCTTGAAAGTCACTTCTCTTTCCAGCATCCAAGACCAGGTTGCATTTATACTCTTCACATGTAGACAATGAGATGAAGAAAGGCAGGTTTTGATATCAGTGTTTCACAGCGTTTACTTAAATACCCCCATGTTGGTGAAAATCAAGTTTTTATGTTGCTAATGAGTCCATGTGGTGGTTTTTTCATGTACTGGAAGTAATATCACAAGCAAAACAAGCAGTCAAAGTCATGGCTGAACATTTCTATTATCACCCTCAACCAACATCCAAAACAAAAAGTTGTAGCTCACTTTCACAAACACTCTCTCACTATACTGATATTATTTTATTTTAAATGTTATATCTGCTATATTTTATTTCACATGTGAAGAACCATGGGGACTTGTGTAAGAGCTACTGTTGACTCTCCTATCTCATTTTATCCTGAATACAATGACGATAAAGGATTTCTTCTTCTTCTACTTCTTCTTCTTCTTCTTCTTCTTCTTCTTCTTCCTCCTTTAAACTGTCATTGTGCAGGACGTGGTTTCATTATTCCTCCTGAGAATCACTTTACAACTTAAACACGTGTAGCTGAATTGCTCCAGCGTTACAACTCGCCATCGTGTAGCAGCTTTACAGTGCTGGAGCAGAGTCATAGGCGGGCAGGTAGGAATTTCATACGTCCTCACATTCTAAAGGAAGTGTAGAGTTACATCCGAGCCATTTTAAGGCAGGAAGGGATTATTTTCATCATCATGGAAAAAACTTCTTAATATGTAACTGATACACAGACATGCGTTTTCAGGGGTTAAATCAATGACTGGTGAGAGACTTTTAAAGGTATGACAACTGTGTGAACTCAGACATATTTATACTTAAACCCATTTGTGGATCAGATAGCATCTTTATTTTTTAAAGCATTTCACTACTTGATGTGTGATTATTTCTGCAAATTTCCTGAAATTTAATATGTTTCAGTGT
>NW_007577755.1:661772-675425 GCF_000690725.1 Stegastes partitus | reverse complement strand
ACTTTCTGTATTTCAAGAGTTGGACAAAGAGCACTGAATTCTAACATATAACACTGAATGTTTATAACATTCCTACAGCTGTTTTGCTTTTGATAAATGCTGCTCATAACTTAGCATCGTCCTCATAGACACACGGGGTCTACCTGTTTCTGGAGAGTTTATATTCGATCCGATGGGGCATTGCTTTACTCTCCAGGTGCAGCAGAATGATACTGGCTCAGTCTATTTTTACATGGAGACAACACAGTCTGTTTGTTTGGCCCTCGTGGACTGTATATGTGTCTTTGGTTTCATAGCTCGATCACAAGAGAGATTTTCAACAACTAAATGAGGATATTTTTCAAGACACACTTTCCAGCACTGAGAAACACTTCATATTTATTTGCGATTATTTAATATGTTAATTTCTGCCAAAATCAAATAAATCTGTTTAGTGAAGTAGTTGTAAATACAGGACTGAATGTTTTTATTTATTGAGTCTGTACAAAAATTAAACTAGAAGTTCTACCAAGTCCACTGACTTACTGTAAATTATTCTTCAAAGTTGATTAGTTGGTCAGAGATAAAGTTTATTTGTCAATGAATTAGTGGAGCACAGTGAAGGGAGACAGTGTTTTGCACTTATAAAATGTTAAAGTATGGGCGCCCCTGTAGCTCACCCAGTTGAGCGGGCGACCCATGAACAGGGGCTATAGTTTGACTCCCGCTCATGACCCTTTACTGCAGGTCTCCCCAAATTCTTCTCCCCCCTTTCCTGTCTCTCTCTACTGCTCTAAAATAAAGGCAAAAAGGCCAAAATATGTATATATATATTAAAAAGTTATGTATGTAAATATGTTATGTATATAAAGTATGCTGCAGTTGATGCATCAGTGCAAGTACTTCTGTCTCCTTGTGATTCATTGCAGGTGGTTGAGTTTAAGTCAACAGCAAAAGTGAAGACACATGACATATGTACGGTATGTGCAGTGAATAGCTGAGTTTGCTGATTGCCATCAGCTGTGATGTTAAAGGCGTCAAACTCTGTTGTTCAGTCTCCACCGGTGTTTGCCCTTGGGCTTCATCTCTGGAACGGCCCCTGCATCCAGCTGAGGGCTTCTCAGCTGTTCCTTATAGAGAGCTGCAGAAGTTTTATTTATGCTAATTTTGACTTATTTGGTAATCCAAATGCTAGCTAGTCATTGTCTTGGATGTCCTTTTCATTGGAAATAATTCCCAGAGCTTTGCTTTTCCCCACCATATTAGATGCTGTTAAACTTCTTGTACAAAGTCTTGTATGTTTTGTTTTAACAAGGCTCATTATAAATCTGCTGACACACGTCTTGGCAGGACGATCTTTTGGAACATGTTCCAAGATTTGCTCAAAGTGATTGAAGGTCACACGTTGCCTGTTGGGATGGCAAGTCAAACTGCAGTACAGCTGGATCTCACAGCACGGCAGCTTCTGAATCACTTCTCAACAGGAGCCCACAGCTTACAGCTTAAGTCTTAACCTCCTCAGTTACACATATACTATATACTGTACATAAACACACGTGTGAGCTCACATGGGAGCCGCACCAATATGGGTGGACATTTAATTATCAATGAACTCAGTAATCCATTGCTGTCCTCTTCGACCTCCTCTGCTATCTGCCAATACAGATACATCAAACTGCATTGTCATAAAAACCATCAGTGCTTTCTACACAATAACCTGGTTTATATTAAGGCGGCCCGTGGAGGAGAGATTTAGGTTTCAATTTATACTTCGTCACCAAAGTCTACATTGTTTACTGCATACATTTACCTGCATGTGGTCTTCTTCTTTCCTGCCTTTGTTGCTGCATTACAGAACCTTTGTTTTACATCACCCAAATATATTACATCTTTGTGGTTTTGTGTGTCTTTGAATGCAATAGAAACTGACAAAACAGGACTCACAGCATTACTCCGTAGGGCTGGTAATGGTCAAAAATTCCACTGGTTAGCTTTAATCTGTGTTTAGGATCAGAAGAAAGCTGGTTAACACAGCTACATTTTTGCAAGAGAAACCTGATTTCTTGGCTATGAATGCACTAAACTGGACTTCTAACAGGTTTTTCAAAGTGCTCTTGTGACAGCTTGGAATGAAAGTTTAAAAAACAAAAAACAGAAACTGGAGTGTGTCAGTCATGATTTTAAACTTGTTTCAAACTGTTGAAAAGCAGCTTTCTAGTAACGGGAGCCTGTTTTATGCTTCACAAATTAAATTCTCCCAAATGTTTAACTTCATCATCCCAACAAGTAGAGAATGTGTAGCTGCTTGTTCCTGGAGATGCACACGTTCTGCAACATAGACACACTTAACTATTAACTCTCTACTCAGGACTTTCATGTTGCCATATGTAGAAGGTCTTTCAGGGTCCATTGGACTCCAAGAAAGAATATGAGCAAAATATTTCTTGGTATTCATTATAGACTTTGATACTATGTTACATACATTTTCTGATAAGTTGACATATTCTTGGTTCCAAATGCACGACAAATGTCCCTCTTTTTATATTTAAAAAAAAAAAATTCTTAAAAAATAAAAAAACAATGCCTGTCACCTAAACCAAATAGCCTAGGGTCCAAAAGACCCCAAAAGTCCTAAATAGGATTAATATAAACACTGCTGAGACATTCAGTCTGGTGCAGTAGCTGTAATAAGAGCAAAAGAGGTGGAAAACTAACCAGCGCTAGTTGTACTGTCACTGATCTGAGTCACAGCCCAGTGATTTAACAGGTTATTATAACATTCCAGTCTACAGTCATTTACACTTCAAGTTCATTCGGTATGAGAGTATATGGATAACAACTCAATGTTAAATATGAATATTTATAAATATACTTTGATTAGCTCTTTGGTTTGCAGTTTTCTGCAAAGTTGCATAAATCTAAACTGGTCAGAGTTTTATTTTGAAATTAATGACGCTGATGTATTTTTACATATTTTAAGGGCCTACTTGTCTTCCTTGTCTAAACCTCTGATGTGCTGCATCATGTTATGCTAAACCTGTTGTTGCTTGTGTTAAACTGACACTAAGTGATGTGGCTGAACTCACTAAATACAACTCTGTGACTGTGTGAAGCAGGTGGATCCTGTTCATTACCTTAACATGGTGCACCTTCAGTAATCACAACCGTGTTTATATCCACACTACCCCCCATGGAGACATCGGATGAATGCTTCAGTCTCCATTAATGTTTCTTTTTTGTCTCCCAGTGAAACTAAGGCCATCATGAACCTGTTCAGGAAAGATGCCATGACCACAAAGAAGGACAAAGAGAAAGAGATCCAGTATGAGGATCCTCCAGATGGAGGTTGGGGCTGGATGGTTGTGCTGCATTGCTTCCTGGTTTGTGCACCTCAGTTCTTTATAAACCCTTATTTCTCTGCTAAATTTCTTAGTTTAATTTTAAAAATCTTTATGTAATATTAAATATAACATGGATAGATTTGGGTAGATAAAGATCAAACAAGAAGTCTCTTTGTTTATAGTGTATGAAATAGTTGAATGTTAGTATGTATGTACTGTATGTTCTGGAGGAACCATGACAAAGCATAACATGTTAACAAATGACCTCCACAGGGGTAATTTTCATCCATATCTCTCTATTTTGTGTGTGTGCAGGTAAACGTCCTTGTGATGGGAACTCTGAAGAGCTTTGGGATCTTCTTTGTGGCCTTCCAAGATGAGTTTGGAGGCTCAGCAGAGAGCATCAGCTGGATCGGCTCCATCATGTCGAGTCTGCGTCTGTCTGGAGGTTCGATTTAAAAATTGTCAACTTGTCAAAGCGCCACCACTAACCTTGAACCTGTGAACTGGAAATAAGATTTTTTCAGATAATTTTGTCCTTTCTCCTTTATGCCCAACGAGTTGGCCAACATGTATTTGCGCACATTCTTCTCCAACATGTTTATATTTAGATACTGAATTCTAGACAAACTTGGGATTCGTTTTTTAAGCTTTCGTTTGTGCTTCCTTTCCTGTTACCTCTGCAGCACCTCTTGCCTCTGTGGCTTGTGCCAAGGTGGGCACCAGGGTGACCTCCATCGTCGGGGCCGTGCTGGTTAGCGGAGGCTTCCTCATGAGTATTTTTGCCAACAACGTGGTATTCCTCTACATCAGCATGGGAGTGATAGTTGGTGAGTTAGAATGTATAGTGAAAAAAATACCTGAATGATGTTTCCCTGAAGACTTTTAAAAAAATATTTTTCAGTCCATATGATGCTGTGACTGACCCAGTGTTTGATAATGATAATGTGTTCACTCCTCTCAGGAATGGGTTTTGCACTACTATACCAGTCCTTCTCAGTGGTCACAGCTCTGTACTTCCGAAAAAGGTTAGCAACAGCGTATGCGATCGGGCGCTCTGGGATGGGACTAACCTTTGCTCTTGCGCCGTTCACTCAGCTGCTTCTGGACCAATACGCTTGGCAAGGTAAACAGAATAAATCTTTTAATTGGTGAGTTTGTGTGTAGAAACACAGAATATAAAAGGTGACAGGTTAAATCCTGAGCTTTGTTTGTCCCTCACAGGGGCGATGCTGATCCTCGGTGGTCTCATGCTAAATCTGGTGGCCTCTGGGATGCTTCTCCGACCCATCAATGTGAAGCCGCCCGTCTCAAACCCTACCTCTTCTCCCATCCAAAAGAGCCCCGCGATTTCCCTCAAGAGCTCCGCAGAGAAGGAATACTCCAAGAGCTGCTTTAGTGGCTCCTCTCACTTAACTAATGGCGTCTCCAAATCAGACTCTTTCCCATCCCCTCCTCCTTCTCAAAAGGACGCTGAGAGTCAGGGGGGGCAGTGTACTCAGGGACCCCAGGACCAGCCAGTGAACCCTGAACTGACCAGGCTAGTCCTCAATGGTGTGAATGGCCACGAGCCCCACCATGACGTGGGTCAGTGCAAACCCACAACTCCAGACAGCTCAGCGGAGCTCAACGGCAGCATGAATGGTTCCACCATTGTTGGATTTCCCTCACATGCCAGCATGCCGAGTGAGGTGGCTGTCAGAAAAACCAAAGTACTGGATTTCTCCTTGCTGAAGGACCCGTTCTTTTGCATCTACACTTGGTCCTTGGTCTTCAGTCAGCTGGCCTACTTCATCCCATATTTCCACCTGTCTGCCCGGGCCAGAAACCTCGGCATCGATGCCATGGATGCTTCGTTTATCATCTCTGTGGCAGGTGAGGCTTACACAAGCCAAGAAATTCAACTATGGTGTCATTAACAACCTTAAATAAGTAGTTTGACATTTTGTTAAATAGCCTAATTTGCTTTTTTGGGCAAACATTTGAGAAGAAGATTTAAAACATTGTCATATGTGTGCTGTAGAAAAGCACCTCCAACTAACAGCCAGTTAGCTTAGCTTAGCTTAGCATAAAGACTGGAAACGGGGAGAACAATATAAGGTTTTGCAATCTTCCAACATTTCTCAAACTTCTTAATGAATGTCTTCTGTCCCTTTTGTTTAATCTGTACTAAAAGCAAATTGTGAAAAATGACAAGTTTAAGTCTTAGAAGGAGTTAAGAGCAGGACTATTCCCTGAAGTATCAACTGCATAAAAACCAGTTTGTGTTACAAAAAACAATTTAATGAAGCAAAATAAGTAGAGAATTACAAGCCATCTAAACTCTATGCTGGACATGCTCAGACATACAGCATATATGTGAATATATAAATATATATATAAAGCTTATCAAACCTTCAGCCCAATCACAACTCCATTTCTTAATTTGTTACAAGGTTTTTATTAGCCATAGTCCTTATTAATGTCACAGTTTTTCAAAAGAATTTTGAAATTACATGATGTCAGTCTCATATAGAATACAGATGACAGCAGCCAATGGCACAGTTGCTATAGCAGCCTCCCTTTTCAAAGAGAAGTTATCAATAGCAAGCTCACAGCTAAACCCCTCTACGGTCATTTTAATGTGTGAAAGTGTCACCCTCAATCACAGTGGTTAAATGTTGTCACGTTTCTCCTATTGAAATGCACTTCATTGTTCGATGACCTTTATGAAAGTCAAAATCAGTGGGTTTTTATCAATGAAGCGTCACCACAAAAAGAGTCTGACACTCTACACATGTGACAGAGTCTGGATTAGATACACAGCACTTCTACCTTCATGTCTTTTCATGAGTTTGTGTCTTCTAGCAGGGAATCTGCAGAGACTGTGAAGAGGGAGGTCCAGGTTTCTTTAAGACTGGATCTAAGAAGTGATGCAAAAAAGTGCTCAGTCAACTTCTAGGCATTAATTATTTGTGAGCTGCTCAGACTCTGCAGTCTTATGTAATGAATGCGCTTACATAAAAGCTGAACTTTGGCCCACTGGCCAGGACGACCGGGTTCAGCAGTATGCCATCGATGAGGCCACTCCATATGAACAGTAAACAGCATTAACATTTTGACCACTGACCAACCACATGTGCGTGTAATTCTGTAAGAGTTGCTCGGTCAGGCTTTGTGAATAATTGAAATGCTCCATTTATGAGTTACTCTCTTCAGTTTTATCATTTCTCATTTGATGATCAGCCATCAGCAGACGGACTGAGACATTTGATGAATCAGTCTTAAGAACAATAACACTACAGAAGAGGGTTTAAATGCACTATTATCTAAGTACCTGACATTTCAAACTTTTTTTCACATCTGTTCATTATGATATTACATTTGATTTTATTTTTGAATTCAAACAGAGCTTGGTTTTGACTGTGGTGATAGTTTTAGATGACTGTTCAGCTGACACATTTTGAGCTTCTTTGTCAGCGTTCATGTGCAACAGCAGCTGGACACCCACCGTTGCACGAAATTTAATGAAATAGGTCTCAAGAACAAACTATAACCTACATGAAGAACACAGCTGGGGTGAAAACATTTATGGAATGGAAAGACTGGGGTCAGGTAATGCTGTGGTATAAAACTACACAAAATACACAAATATTAGCCATAAAATGGGCTGCTAAACCAGTCTCTACAAAGTCTGTGTGGATTTTTAGTCATCCAGGTCATGGTAATCCCAGGAGCTGCAGTGAAAAGCAGCTGGACTCCTCTTTGAAGACATTTCATCTCTCATCCAAGAGGCTTCAGGTCGTCAGAACTGAAGAACCCTTTTGAATGAGAGGCGAAACATCTTCAAGAACCTTAAAAAAAGGCGTCTCTACAATGTTTCAATAGAGGTCTGGTGAAATCAAAGGGATGTAGATGTCTGAATTTTCCCCCTGAAGGCCTGTTGGTTTACTCACATGAGCTTCATTCAAGTAAGCTGCAAGACTGACAGATTCTTTTGACTCAGGCACGTTTGTTCTGTCACATTTGCTGGTCATGTGCACTGTAATGAAGGGGAAAGAAGAGAGACAGAGCTAAAGAGACGGGGTGCCACCCACACCACAAAGCCACCATCCCAACGTCCCGCTGTCCCTCTTTTTGTGACCCGGCCTCGTCATAGAGGCCCATTGACTCGGCCGAGGGAGAGAGAGAGAGGCCACTATCATCCGGGTCAGTCTCTTCATCAAACCCTCAGCCGCCAACACTGGAGCTGATGGGAGTCGCTAAGCAACAACTAACTGAGTAAAGTTGTTGGCGCGGTGACAAGAGGGGCTCCCGGTTTTGTTTGAGCCCAGTTCTAAAGTGGCTGATACTTTGCAGAGGAGCACTGAGGCGGCAGTGCGTATAAAAGAGGAGGCAAGACCAGCCAGCAGCGGCTTCAGAGAAGCTGGGAAAACCAACATGCCTTTTATAGCCTCTTTGCTTTAATCTAGTGACAAAACATCCATCTTTACTGCAAAAGAAATGGCATCTCTGCATGCCTCGCAACCCCCCCGTGGTCTCTTAACACCCAGAGGCATTCACAGAGCTCTATACCTGTTAGCACCGTGGAGGAAAAATGACCAGAACTAATGTTCCTGATGAACTTGGCTCAAGGTGCTAAATTTAAATAGCATTATGCTGAGTTTGAACAGGAACAGCTGCAGGGCTGAACCAACCTGCTGTGGCTAAAACACACAAACAAACTCACAACTTGTCTGTGTGCAAGCAGGGGACACCCCAGGACATGTCTTGGGTCACTAGAGGAGGACACATAAACACTACACAGCTGCCTCATGTCATCTTTCTAACCTCGGTGCACAGAGGCGCTTTAGGTTCTGTTATGTAAGGAAAGCAGAGGTGTTCACTGATGAGGCATTTCATTGTTCATTCATTCAGACTTCAATCAGACCCCTAAAGAATGAAGATGTAGTTAATTACTCACTATCTGCATGTTCATTTATGTAGATGAATGCAACCTTTGTTGAAATATACGTTAAAGACAGATTTTTGTTCATGCATGCTATTCACAAACTCATATTCAACAGGATTTTCATCTCTTGTGGTTTCAAGCTGAGATTTAATGGCTGCAGCCTGTGGAGTTGTGTTGCAGAGGCTGTGCAAAGGATGGGTAACTCTGATCTGCATAGAACCAGTTTGTTTCATTGATTAATGGCTCTGCACCGCCTGCTTGTAGCTATTCCTGCGACGGTCAATACACCACTGCAGTTTCCGCATCGCCTATCGCGTTCCAGTTGACCTCAGCAGAGAGCAGACCATATCTGCCCAGTCATCATACCCGAGCGCAGCAAACAATCAGGCAGACAAGGTGGAGCGCTTAATAAGTAGTTTGCCTATCTGTTACTAGTACCTAACGGAGAAATTCATTGCCACCCACTGATTCTGTCTCATGTCAGAGAACAGAAAAAAAACAGACTGATACTAATGCAGGCCTGTGTGGTTTTAATTAAAAAGATCACACTCACAAACAATCTATTTCATGCTCTGATGTCTCTACATGTACCAGATTATCTAAGCTGAATTTAGGCTGTTTCTTGCATGATGTGGCTGACAGTGAACTTTCTCTCTCATCAGTTCAGAATACAGCCAGAATTGTTGGCCTCTGACCACAGTGTTCTGCTGCAGCAGCACTTTGTAACTTTGCACTTAAGTCCCCAGCAGGATTGTCTCAACAACAATAGTCATTCATTTTGGAGCGAGACAAAATACAGGACAACTTAAACTTCTGACCTGCTGAAAAGTTAAGAGTTCACAAAACTTAACACCAGTGGAAATAAAGGTGTAACAAATTAATCCATCCTGTAGTTGTCAAGACAGTTCACTAAAAAAAAAAGAGGAAATGTCATTTTGGTGCTAGAAGAGAAGCTGCAGTCGCCACAGAAGATGATAAGTCACACCACTTTGTCAAATTTCCTTTAATCCATGTTTTGTGTTAACAAACTACTTTAGGTGTTCATTAAACACGAATTCAGTGCGTGAAGCAGAAGCGGTTCGATGAGCAGCCAATGATTCACAAGTTAGCCAGATACAATGAATAAATCCACGGTCACATCTGGTCACATCTGTCAGTGTAACATGCTGGAGAATGATTTAAGCTCCCCTCTGTCACTTCTTCTGTTGAAAGCTGCAGCTGATTTATCACTAAACTGTCTCATAAGTTATACACATGTTGTCAGTCGTGCGTTACAGTTTGTGCACTTGAGCGCGCTTTATGGCTCCTTTTTTTTTTTTTAGAACACTTACTGCTGGTTAAAGTCTTAATACTGAAAACACAGAGGAATGCTTGAGTTGCACCATTTTTTTTATTATTTTTTAAACAAAACATGCTTATACTGCGTGGACAGCTGGCACCGACACACTTCTCAGCAGCACCGATGGACGTGTTTTGTCTCTGACCTCCAGCGTTATCTAGTCATGCAGGTAGTCGTGGTTTTATTTAGCCAAGTTTTGAGATGTCACTCTGAAATTTCTACTCTAACTCCAGTTCAGTAGAGGTGAATTGAATTTGTGTTGCTTGTAATATTGAAACGCCCCCCCCAAAAAAATCAATAGGTCCACGGCTTTCCTGGATGTCAGCAGTTTCTTTGGCACTACCTACCTGACATCCTGAAACATTGCTGTTGAATAAATGTATTTTGCAGTGCTGTAATCGGTTTAACTAGATTATTTTAGTTAAATTGATTTTCCTGGGTTTGCAGGTAAGAAAAAGAAAAAATGTCTGTGATGCAAAAAAACCCACTTTTGCTCGATTGTACCTAATGCTGAAGAGAATCTCTGTTCATAATATTATTTTTTCTCTGTGTTTTAATCATGGCCGGTGTGGGTCTGTTTTCCAAGTTTTAATGCATTTTGATGTGAAGTTTTTTTGTATTCCTTTAAAAAACTTACCATATAAAGGGTTCATTTGCAAAAACAGATCACTCCGTTTTTGTAGATTTTTAGAACTTTTTCCTTTGTTGTTGTTTGCTTGAGATAATATCAATCAAACTGAAGTTGAGTGGATTTGACTCAGTAGAAATGACATGACAAAAATACAGATAACTTAAGTTTGATTGATATTGTCTCAGGTAGACGATGGAAATGTGTTTTTTGGGGTTTTTTTTTGAAAGTTTGTGAAGATGGAGTTATCTGTTTTTGCAAATGAAGTCATATATCACTAGTGTGCACTTTTATCTCTGAATCCTTATTAAAGAAGCTGTTAGAAACATCTTCCTTTAATTTAATCAACCAGGACAATCCGCTATAATTGTAGTAATACACTTTTTTTTCCCTGCATGCGTTGAAAATAACAAGGAGACAGTTGGAAGATGAAACATAAAAAACACTGTTGTTTTATTATTCTGTGCCTAAAAAATAGTGTCAGTTGTCTTTATTTTGCATATGAAATGGTTGTACTTTTCACTTTGACCTCAGAAAACTCTTTTATCTTACAGTAACCATCGCCTGTAACGTTGAACAGAATGTTTGTAATGTCACCTTTCTCCTCTGTCTTTACTTTATCCCAGTGTCTCATCTGCTCCGACTCTGTTACAGGCATCACAGAGACCATCGCCCAGTTGGCCTCGGGCTGGGTGACAGACAGGAACCTGTTCCATAAATATCACTACCACAAAGCCTACCTGATCCTCTGTGGTTTGGTCAACCTCCTCTCCCCGCTGGCAACCTCCTACATCCTGCTGATGGTCTACGCTGTCTTCTTCGCCATCTTCTGTGGCGGCTACATGGCTCTGCTGCTGCCTGTACTAGTAAGGAAACCCTTTCTGAACATATGCATCACGCTCCTTTTTGAAATAAATTAACCTACAGCTTTAAAGGTCCTGCGGTTTTTGCGTAATTTCGATTTTTAAGGGAGGTTTCTGCAATAGGGTGTGTAACTGGACACCTATTGAAAGGGGCATGGAGGCAGCTTGTAGTTGGTGCACGTGCAGATAATAAATTCCAATCGATTGCCAGTGTCACGTATAGATTCCTTCAGAGAGTGAACAGCAAGTGAGCAGCAAGGCTGAGCTTATGCACATGCTGATGTCAGCATGCCAACGTACCCACAGCGACAGTGCTAACATGCTGATGTTTAGTTTAGATGATTGGTTCATTCATTTTTCAGGCAGCTTGTAAAAACAATTAATAAATAAATATTTCCTGATGGCATTAGATGAAAAGTGAAAAAGGCAGTTCTCTCCAAAGTGATTACAGTTAATCCCAAGGACAACACGAATGTCTGCTCACAAATTTGAACCAGTCTATAAGAACAATGAAAGCTGAAGGCAGTAGAGGAAAAGCAAAGTCGTTGCAATTTTATCCTCTGGGGACCACGAACTGCTGAACAAAGTTTTATAGCAAGTCATGTAATAGTTGCTGTAAATTAGATTTTGGACCAAATTGGCTCAAGATGAATGAATATATACCAGAACAGCTCTAAAATATTCAAAAAATTAGCTAGAAATGATAGGTTTACGAGCTCAACACAACCAGCTAAACTCAGTAATTCCTTAATTCTATCCAGGGAAGATGCACACGAATTAGTAGGTAGTGACAAACCCATAAAAGGTCGAGGAAATGGGTCCGAGGTATAAAATAGTCCATTATCTATACACCGCTTAATCCTTACTAGGGTCGCAGGTGACTCAGGGCGAAGGTAGGGGACACCCTGGACAGGTCACCAGTCTATCACAGGGCTACACTTAGAGACAGACAACCAAGCACACTCACATTCACACCTACGGACAATTTAGAATCACCAATTAACCTCAACATTTTGGACTGTGGGAGGAAGCTGGAGAACCTGGAGAGAACCCACGCTGCACGGAAAACATGCAAACTCCACGCAGAAAGATCCCGAACCTGCAACCTTCTTGCTGCGAGGCAACAGTGCTAACCACTGCTCCACCTTGCAGCCCTGGTATAAAATAGTTGTTTGTCAAAATTGCATAGCAGGGCAGAGAAAAAAATTTCGCGAAAACTGTCATTTTGAAAATCAATACAGATCAGCAAAGGTCAGTTAAAGCATTTATGTTGCCTCTAGACGGGACCCCGGTGTGCTTTCTCAATATCATTTGACTTTTCCCACTAGAGTTAGTCTCACTGTATTATCAGTTCATTTACTTTGCGAGACCCCACAGTATCAGACTCTCCCATCTGTTGAGTTCATAATAAGCGCACTAGAGCGGGGAGATTTTCATCCCGTGACAAGGTGAAGAGGCTTCATTACATCACGCACGGAAATGGAAACGTATCCTTGAAGCAGACCGTTGGAGATGTTTCCCAACTGCTGTTATGGGTGGAACGGCACATTAAGTCAGCGGGTATCCAGTGTCTTCAAGTTATATCACTCCTGAAAACAAAAAAGTGAGGACGCATGTGGTGTGACTTGACTTGCCCGTGGTATGGTCTCAAAGGCCAGGACAGGCCTCGGGGTCTAGATGATGACGTGTGGTGACCTAAATGATGTGGTTTGGTTTTTTTTTTGTTTTTTTTTTCTCAATCTGAATGAAAGAAACATCAAACCAGTTTACTGACAAACAGATAAAGCCTGAATTTAAGCTCATCTCTGCCTGCCCATGTCAATAACTACGTTTTCTGGCAAGAGATACCAGCAAAAGGATCATCCCACCACCGCCTTAGTCAAATGAGTTTATCATGTTAACTGATGCAGCTGATAATGTTTGAGAAACAGCGAAATGCACCTTTATTTTCAGTCATAATGGATGTAAAGACACAGTGTTGGGTTGTCTTTGTGAATTTAGCTCAAATGTACACTGATAAGCAAATTAAGGATTCAACCAAAGTGTTGTAATACTTTTTCCAATCCTGTAACATGAACACTGATATTATTTGGACTGAAACCGTAAAGCTTTATTTGTTAATATTCCCAGCTTTCTTTTGGAAAACTTTTTTGCTATAATATGCTCATGATGCTTATGATATGATCTGCGCTACAACACACGCTAATGAGTGTGCTGCTAGTTTCAAGTCCCAGCGTATACAGAGCTTCAGGTTGAATGCGTCTGTTGTGCCCTGCAGGTAGATCTCGTGGGGTCGGAGAAACTCAATAACTCCATGGGCTTCTCCATGTTCTTTGTGGGCCTGGGCTGCCTCACAGGGCCTCCTTTGGCAGGTGAGTCGGATCACGTCATGGAAAAGCTTCGCACATGTGTTAACCCACTTTTTCTAAATGTACACAATAACAAACACATCCCGTCCATATGTGCTGCATGTGCACGGGCTTGCTGCTATGACATTCGCTCTTCTAAAGTGATTTGTTGCGCCGAGCGAAAGGTGAAGTTTAAACATGTGTTTCTGTGAGTTGGTCCATGAG
>NW_007577755.1:638705-661749 GCF_000690725.1 Stegastes partitus | reverse complement strand
AGAATCAGTAAAAGGGGTTGACAGGCTTTTCGTGCCCCTGGTACTCTGTTCTCTCTTTTTGTGTGTGTGTGTGTGTGTGTGTGTGTGTGTGTGTGTGTGTGTGTGTGTGTGTGTGTGTGTGTCTGCCTGCCAGTCACTGCAGAGTGTGAAAACCGAAACTCACGAGAGAAAAACAACCTAAAGTTAGGGCCGTGCTCAAGGCGTACTGGAATTTTGGGTTTGCTTAGAGGGAAATGTATACGCAGGTTAGTGGGTCAAATTTCATCTTGCCTACAAGCAAGTCGAGTCAAACCCCTGAAATAACAACACTGTATTCATGACAGGTTTGACTCAGTCTGTTTAACCGATGGCAGATTGCCTTTGTTAGTGTTAGAGAGCTGCTTCTAATCTGGGATCAGTTTTTTGTTACAGTGTTTTTGTTCCATCAGGTTCCCTCTAATGAACTAAGTCTTCTCCAGGTCAGCTTAAAAATACCATCAATACCAGTCATCTGCGTCCCTCCTGAACTGGTGCGTGAACTGAACCAGTTGCACGATGGTAAACACATATCCTCACCAAGGCTTTTTGTCTTCAAATATGCGAGGAGGTGCTTTTAGGAAAAATAACTTCTCTTTGTCCTAATTGGTAACATTTGGCCCCAGTTAAAGTGAATGAGGCCCTTGAACCTGCTGACATGATCCCTGCCCACTGTGTTGAGCAATCCCCTCGGAGGAGCTTATGGATTTTGGGGGTTGAAACATGACTAATGACCCCCTTTAGAGAGGTACGGAAATAGCATGTGGTTCTGTTTACCATCCCCGCTGTTCAAGCAAGAAAACTGACGTTTGTCAAACCGTGGGCTCCTTCAGGCCACAGGGCACGATAACATCCCCCGTTTATCCAATACTTATGGGCAGGATCACCAACTGTCAATGGTCTGAGCAGCGGCTGAAACGTGATCAGACCTGTTTTGGTCCCGTCTCATTCACACCGACCTGTTTGAAACAAAGCGGCTCATGTGAAGATGACAAATAGTAAGACAGGAACACAGAAGGTGTAGCTCATGGTGAAGGCATGCTGAAAATGTGAGTCCTCACTTCACTGAAATTGTCCTCAGAAACAAATGTGTTAGGAAGTTTCAGGACCACTTTCTCAAAAAACATTTTTATTTGAGGGTTGATCAGATAAAATAGGATAAAATGAGATAAAACATTACTGATCCCAGAGAAATTTCTTGTGTCAGATATTGCTCAGAAAAAACAAAATGAAATAACATGAGAGTAAATGCAGGAATTAGTCTGATACATTACTGAAATACAACAAGTCAGCTAAAATAAGACGAGAAGAGTAAAAAGTAACCCTGCACTCTAAAACGTAATACCAATGCTTACTTGAATCAGATTAGTGCACGTTACTTATTTCTCATTGTGCCGTTCATTTAGCTCATGGACTGTGAGGATGTACTCATTTTTCCTTAAAGAGTTATAAAACTAATCATACTTGAGTAAACTGGACTTGAAACGTTCTGTTCCTGGACTGAACACCGAGCTCAGCAGTGCACATGTGCAGTAGAGAAGTGCAGGAGAAGTTTCCAGAAACTTTACTGTGGCTCAGGTGGTAGAGCAGGTCGGTCAATGATCGGTTGGCGATTCCGCCCTTTAACCTGTGTCATGGTTGTTGCATCCTCAGGCAAGACACTTCACCCACGGTATGAATGCGTATGAATGGATTGTGTGAGGTGGTGGTTGGAGGGGCAGAATGGTAGCCACGCCTCTGTCAGTCTGCCCCAGGGCAGCTGTGGCTACAATCATAGCTACCACCACTGGAATGAATGTGTGTGAAAGAATAATGGACAGTGTAAAGTGTCTTTGAGTGTCTAGAAAAGCGCCATATAAATCTGATCAATTATTATTATTATTTAAGGTTCTAACACTTGGAAAGATCAAGTTCATTATACTTGCTATTTTGAAGTTCACAAAATTAAGTAAACACAGCTAATTTTTAAGTAAACTTTACAAGTAGATATGAAATAAACTGAATTTAAGACTAGTGGGTATATTTACTCACCTTTTTTGAGTGCAATTGATTTTCTAGATTTGTTTAAGTAAGATCAACTTTTCACATTTTACTGTGTGGCAATAATAATGAAGAAATAAGTCATATTACACATGATAGTAAAATATTGCACATTAAATGGATAAGTTGTATCTAATGTCTTTATAAGTTAGTTACCCAGAACCCATTAGAAAATACAACAGAAAACACCTTATAAAGGGTGCCACATCAGAAAGTGTTGATCTATTACTTTCTAAATCTTTTTTTGTTGTTGTTGGCATTTTAGCTTTTATTCAACTGTGCACGTATCATAGATATATGGGGAGAAACCTGGGAAATTACATAAAGTAAGGAGTCAAGGCTCATTTTGTCACATTTTTCCTCACTTCTAATGCATCATTGTTTCGTTTTCTTATCAACAAACAGCAGGATGATGCAAGAACTAAAATCATAATTGTCTTTTTTCATGTTTCCAAATCATTTTATCCCACTTAATTTTGTGCCTGTGTCACGGAAATTAAAACAATGTCAACTTCAGGTCTAAACCCTATTCAGGATATTGGGGTCTTTTGGACCCCAGACTATTTGGTTTAGGTGACAGGTATTGTTTTTTGTTTTTTTTTTGAGGATTTTTTTTAAAAATATAAAAAGAGGGACATTTGTGAACCAAAAATATGTCAACTTATCAGAAAATGTATTTAACAGAGAATAAAAGTCTATAATGAATACCAACAAATATTTTGCTCGTATTCTTTCTTGGAGTCCAATGGACCCTGAAAGACCTTCTACATATGGCAACATGAAAGTCCTGAGTAGGGTTAAAACTGTATCTACAGACATGAACTATGTGCTGTTTGAACACCCCATGGTAGCACTTCCATCTGGTTCGCCCAGCTTTTCCCAGCATGATGTACAAGTAAAGTTATGCTACCCTAAAGTAAACATGCTCAGTGTGTTCCCCACACTTCTTAAAGTGTTCCTTTGGTGTTTTGTGTTTCGCAGGGTTCCTGTACGACTACACTCAGACGTACGACTGTTCTTTCTACCTGGCTGGCCTCTGCTACCTGCTGTCCTCCCTCTCCCTGTTCATGGAGCCGCTGGCTCAGCGCTGGAAGGCCCGGCAGAAACTGTCCTGCGCCAAGACGGCGGAAAGCAGCTGTAAGACCAATGGCTGCTTCACCCCTGACCGCTTGCAGAACGGCGCTGTGTAGGAATGAAATCCGGGGAAGGCCTTCGATCTTGAACCAACATGCTCATGACCACAGGCCTGCATACCTCGGACCTCGGACTCCAGCTTAAAGTCGGGACCTTGACCATTGGTTTCAGCAGGAGCGCAACACGCGCCCGAGGAACAGGCGGTTGTGACCGCAGCAACATGACGTCTAAGAACATACGATAGCCGGGACGCTGGTGAATAGAAGTTCATACTGAACCTTTACAAAAGCCAAAATTTTAGAGTTCTATGACATACTTTACCCCCTGTTCTTGTTCTTATCAGAGGTTCGTGCATCAGAACTGAGAAAACCGATGCTCAGCACACATATTAACCATAACTTATTGAAAGATAAACCAACTCCGGGTCCCAGTGCGACAACAAAACTCCACTGACTCTGCAGTGGTGTCCATACTGCTCGGAACTGAGCTATGCAGTCGATCTCGAGATCCAGTCCGCTACTAGTTTTTCTGCGACGACATAAACAGAAGCACATATCCACGAAGACGTACATTTCCACCTGATGTCTTGGGAAGCCTTTACCTGTATCTGTAAAACCTGTACTCACTGATATGCACTTTGGGCCAAGTTGTAATTATGCTGCATGACATTCTTCTCTTACCTTTAACTGCCAAGATAGTTGAGATACCGAGCAACCACATAATTACAGCCTGTTCATGACACCATGTGTAATCTGTTATACAATGCCAAAAAGCCGTGATTGCTCCAGTAGTATCAGTAACAGAAAAAAAAACAAAAAACATGTAACTATTGTAGGCATGTGCTAGCATTTAACGGGTATACTCACTTTCAGCGACGCACACGGATATTCTTGTATTTTATATCTTTATTATTCTATTATGAACGCTTTCTGGTCTGCCAACTGTTGCAGCATACTTTCATATGGACACACAATTCAATCTTTAAACTTAAATCTGTTAAGATTTTTTAATACTCTCCCTCTTTTAAGCTTTTTTCTCATCGAAACAAACCTGCTGAATGTTCCTGTTGTCTTTTAATAACCTCTGTTCCTCTTCAACCCTGTATTTTCTCCTACACTTTGTACTTTAGCTCAGTTTTTCATAATTCTTACAGAGTCACACAGTAGACGTTTGATGCTTTTTAGAGACCAGAAGTTATCATTTTGAGCGATTTAAGGACAGGAGGAAGTTCGACTGAGGCTTCTCTCTTTCATTTCTTTCACTCAAAGCAAACCTGCTTTTGCACATCAACTGACAGTTCGGATGCTTTTAGCAGCAAATGCATCTGCTGACATTCCAGCATTCACATCTTATTTTTAAACTGACATTTAAACTGCTTTCAGCACGTAAAAGTAAACTGACACTTCAGCTGATTTTACTCTTGAAATGACTGTTTTTAAACCGACACTCGGCCGCTGTCACTACGTCCACGCCAACACTTAGTTGGCTGCTATTAATGTCTTTCGTAAATGAAGATTCTTCTGCTTTCAGCTCTGACACTTGAACACCTCAGCTCCTTTCACTTCTAATTGCAATTCAAACCATTTCAGTGCTTTAAATCCAGCTGACACTTCGCTTCCTTTCGCTTTAAGACGTTTTAACCAGTTTACAGTGATTGCACCTGCGATCTTCTGCACAAGTCACAACTGTTAATCTTCTCTCTTCCCTTGATTTATTCAATCAAACCCTCAGTTGTGACCTTTTTAAATACTACGACTATAATTCATCTTTTTGTGGGATGAGACACATTTAAATGTTTTTCTTGACACCTTCAACTTGGCAATGGTCACATCAAGCTCATCGTTTCTGAGCTGTTCTATGCAAGTGCACACAGACAGATTTTTTTTTCTTCGGATTAACACGCACACATTTTAACTCTAGCAAATACACCAGCTCCTGAACATAAAAAGGCCTGTTTAGTTGAGGTTTTCTACATATTTTGATGGCAGTTGGGTTGAACAGCAGGGTTTTCTACGCTATTGTGTGTGATTAAGTGTTCTCGTGTGTCTGTAACGCTCTGACCAACCTGTGTTGATGGAGTGACGTTGAACATGTAACCCAAGTGGGCTGTTTAAAACCAGACTCTACAGTGCCTGCAGGCAGCCAGTTCATGGCAGTGCAACTTATAATGATGTTGTGTTTATACATGGGAGTCTGTTGGTTTGTCGAATCTTTTTTATATTGTAGAGATTATTTGTGTTTTCAGTGGATTCCTTGTTTTTCACCACTGTTTGCCTTACAAGGTGATGTATCTTTTACTAACTTTCCAGTAATGTCAGCCAAAGATCACATTAGAAACCTACCTACAACTTGAAGCTTAGAACTAGTAGAAACAATGTGGACAATGTGTGTAACTTAAACCACCATCAGTTATTCGATCAGTCTTGATTAAGCACAGTCCAAAACCTAGCGATGGACATTTGCTTTGTTATGCTGCCCTCTTGTGGCAGAAGAAGGCTTCTACTCAAAGAATGCTGTCTCAATTAGTACCAAATTATTCCCCCTCAGCTCGCTTTCACAATACTGAGCAAGGCTCTTTGTATTGTTTCTATAACGACAGTCATGCACAAAAGCTCTTTTGGCTCCTGAGCTGCATTCATGCTTTTGTGATTTAGGGCCACTGAATATTTTGTACCATAATAAATCTTTTATGAAAAACTATGTGATGCTTTAAAGGTAGATTTGGGTTGGGATCATTTTACTTCTGTATGCTTGAGCAATATCTCGGAGTAATTTTTTTTTAATGTTCTTTTGTCTCAAACACGGCTGATGAATGGCTGAGTGCTCTTTAATGGCATTTGATCTTCTGTTTCTGTTGCAGCGAATGCATTAACGGCTGAAGCACTGTTTTGTCACTTCTCTGGCTCCTGGATTTGTTAACTGATTGACTTTAGAGAAAATGCTTAACCAATCATAGATATTCTGTTCCAAGCCCGTAGAGTTGGTTCTTGTAACAGTTCGCAGGTCAGCTGTAATAAACTGATGTGTGACTCAGCCTGTTGTTGTGTGATTCAGACAACTCAGAGAAATAAAACGGCACTAATAGGAGGCCAAGAAACCACAAGTTGTAACAAATTGAACATATTTTATTGACACATCACTTAATAAACAAAATGATTCATGTTTATCATTACATTCACTCTCATCTTTGGTTATAAAGCAAACCGCACAAAAGCTTGTTACAGCGTTCGTGTAATTCGTTTTAAAGTGCTCCACATTAATGTGATCTCACATTGTTAATGTGCTGTGTGTTAATGCTCATAAAAACAAACTGGTTACTTACAGTAGACGACACCTGATGGTCTGTTCAGTGTCCTGGGAACAAACTGCAGTTCAGGGAAACACTGTAGAGGAAACACAGACATGTATGTTTAATCTTGACGTCAGTAGTTTGAAAGCTTCCAGAATCAGAGGTGAAAAAGAAAGTCATTAGTGCAAGTAAGTGTTTTGAAATATTTAAAAGCTCATTAGTATGATGACAATATTGAAATTAACCATTTATACAATAAGCATGAATGTGTAAAAGTGTACATTTTGTGGCTTTTATTGCCATTTCCAGTAAATCAGATGATCTTTTTCACAGTAATGCAGGAACCAGGATATTAGAATACGTCTCAACCTGAGCTAAGTAGTCTGCACCAGAACTAGACACATTTTAGCAAATACATTTGAATTTTAAGACACCTTCACTAGATCACTATTTTTGCAAATACAAATAGTGATCTAGTGAAGGTGTCTTATTAAAACTAACAGCACAAAATGAGATAACTTGTGGCACGTTGACCATACTGCAGTCAGTCTATTGTAATGATAAACTTCAGTGTTTCATTTTGCTAGATTTTTTTAGGCTTTTCCCTGTACATGGAAACAGAAACTAGCCAAAAATCAATGACTAAAATAATCAAGTGTTTGTCCAAAAAAAATGCATGGATCTATCTTCCTTAAATTGGAATTATACTATTTTTGATGAAACCATTTTAAAACACTGTAACAAGCATCACGTTGCTGCTCCATTAGCGCCTGACGAGTCAAGTCACATCAATACATTGAGGAGTGAACGTAAAGCCGAATGTCTCACTGCTTTTAATTTCCTGTTATTTGACTCTGTGGCCTGAATCCACCAGCAGCAGAGCAAAAAGTAGAACTAGCATCAGTAAACGACCCGCTGCCAGATTACAAAGTCAAGTATCGGCCACATTGATCGTATTTGTACATGCTAGACTTCGATTGTTACGCGTTGGATTCGTAGGGTTGAGGTTTCCCAGTCAATCAATACTGTCCATTTCCTGAGCTGGGCGTTATAATCTAATAAAAGCTTTGTTTTTGCATAATCAATAACATCGTCGACGACCAGGAGCTGTGGAGTCTTAGAAGGTATGACAGTGGTCTGAACCGGCGGTTGTGATTAATCATGCAGTGATGTTTAAATCCTGTTTCAACAGGGAAGATGAAGCTAAATTAATTCACTTTCTGCTCCCCAGGATTAACAGTGATCTCTTATCTTAACCTCTGATACAACATTGTGTTTTAATTAGTATTACTAATCAGAATCAACACAGTATCCAGAAGGTAAAAGGCATCAAATAAATGTAGTGAAGTTCAAAGAAATCAAATATTTGTTAACTGTAGAGGAGTATAGGTATTCAGTAATAGTAATACTCAAGTGGAGTACTTAAAAAATGTATTGAGTACATAACTTAAGTCTAAGTACTTCATTTACCAGCTGTTTTTGAAAACATTGTTTGCTCTGCCATGAACGAATTAAGACTTTATCACTGAATCTACACCACAGTTTGCTCACATTAACTTTGCCTGCAGATTCTGGCTTTTTGTCCTTCCATCAGTGACATGACAGAACTTAAAGTGACTTGTATTAATCCCAAATTAGTCTAACATCTTTACTAAACAGACACAAGTAAATGTTCAGTTGGGGTTTTTTTTCAATCTAATGCAACAAGAAGTCTGATCGTCGCAGCACATCTGTAAAAACTCATTTCTATTAACATTTCACATAAATTGTGCAAATAATGTAAACAAACATCTCAAAATGTGCATGTTAGCAAAAAAGTAGAAATTTGACTTTAAAAAAAATCACTTTTTGTGGCTAATCATTTTGTTTAGCTGGTCAAAGCAACACTATATGCAATATAATAACGTGGGCTGTATTTTCTTAGCCTGGCCTTTGGGATTAGTGCCAATTGTCATGAAAAAAAAAAAAACCTCAGTCACTACTTTGTCTGAAAACCAGAGTGTACCATTTTGCATGTGTAATTGTAAATTGTAGAACGTGTGGTGTGGACACTTTATACTCACCACTGCTGCCTAAGCCACCGACACAGACCTGGCAGGCTGCACTTGTTCACCTTACTCACCATCATGCTGTCTCTGAACAGCAATTGTAGAGTGATACCAGCTCCGTCCTGGGTGTCAGGTGGTTTCGCTGCAAGGGAGGAAAGCAGGTGCTCCATGGTCCTCAAGATGGCAATGTTTCTCTGGCGAAGCAAGGCGTCCTTCTCATCACAGGACACAGCGTTTGTTTTCATACTGCTATGGCTAAAATGGATGGCAGGAGCAAGTGGAAAACTTTCTTTGCTGTGTAACGTGGCTTTAAACTTATAAAAGGAAAAATAAACAAGTCTCCTAGAAGAATCTGGGGGTGGGTGAGGTCCGCAGCGTGGATTCCTTCCAGCGACGTCAAAAAGGGTAAACAATTTTGGCCTGTTTGCATTTCATTTCCATGCCGCAGCAGACCTCAGATGACGACACAGTGCAGCTTCGGGAAAGCAAACACGCTTCTTCGCTCGTCTCCTCGGAGAGGGTTCAATCAGAGGAGAGGACAAAGACAGGGGTCAACAATATTCCTAGCTCAGGCTCGGGCCAATCCTCTTCCCTGATACAATCATTAAGTCAAACCAAATCATAACTGGGCAAAGTACAATAAAGACAAATCAGCCCAGTGGTTCAGCTTGGCCTCGGCAGGGAGACAGCTTAAAGTGTAGGTGCTATGGAAATTTCAGTGCGCTGTCACCCACAATCTCCCGAGCGGAGTGTGTGACGGCCGGCGATGAGCTTCCCTCGCCTCCTATTCAGAACCGGGAACAATGCACGTGAAACCTTTTGAGTAACGGCCGCAGGAAACAACAGGATACTGGCATGTGCTGCTGCTGTTTGCTCCGGCCCTCGATTCCACAAACTGCCCCGCTGAATGCATCTGCCACTGTGTCACACTGCAAACTGGACTCTGGCTGTAAACAAGGGGCAGCTGAGGCTCCTCCATCCTGAACAGGTGTTCGCATGCCAACAGGAACAGTTGAGGACATAACAGGGGATCATGAGGGAGGAAGTAATGTATGACGGGCAACTTAGGAGGTCAGAACTGGCCTGTATGCAAACAGCGATCCTCGCACGAAACAGGGGTCTCTCTTCACCGGTGCTAAACACACTGCAAATCGTCTCCCCCTTCTTGTGTGCGGGAACAAAATTTCAAGTGACAACTCCTTCGAAACACAATAAGGTATGGCAGCTTGTTTCTTCAATTCACTTCCATCGAAGAAACATGTTTCCCTTCAAATGAACAATTTATTGATAATCGGTCACATTAAGTGCCCAAACGCACTTGCAGGTATGTGAACAGGTTCGCACGGGCTCTACGGATTTTCCTTTCCCATGACATCAAAGTGTACATTGCTCAATTTTCCATTTAAAACAGAAGTCATCACAGGTGCAGATGGGCTACACAACTTAAAAGCTGCCTCATCAGTGAGGACTCACAAACACTAGGTTGCCTTCTCTGCAGAGGTTTTTCGGCTCTGCGCTCGTCTCCTCAGGAGTCCAAAGTTGCAGTTGGGTGTGATGTTCACACGTACAACAGTTTTCCCACATGACTGTTTTCAATACATATTAAACCAAAACTCAGCAAATTATAATTCACGGTGGGTTACTACTGCATGACAAAACATATGATGGCAAAACAAAACAGGGTAAGTAGGCCTTGGGGGGAAATGTTGGCAAGCATGAGTGAAATACTGGCAAATTTAGCCCTCTAAAATTTAAGTTATTAACTGTTAAGGTACCTCTAAAAGTCTAAAACTGCACAGACCTACTTACTGAACAAATAGCAGGTTCGTTACATTGTACCAGCATTGTACTGATTTTGAATATTATTCTTGGTGGACCTACTGGTTTTCAGGGAAATAATCAAACAGAATGTCAAATAACACAAAGTCCTCTAAGCTTCTTTATCTGTTACTAATGTAGTTTGTCGTCGATCACATTGCACAACCATTTCTAAGGTAGGGATGCACAAAATAAAATTTGAAGTAAAAATTATGAAAAAAAAGGTGTTAGTATTTGCTTCACTATGCTATTGTGTTATGGGCTGTTCCCTGGGCAAAAAAAAAAAAATCATACCAGTTAGTATTCGGCATTCCACACAGAGTTGACATGACAATTTAGTTTTACCAGTGGACACAAACTGACTTCATTGTCTATCTTGCAATTTGGTGTTCAAAGTCTGAGGAACACAATACAAACACACGCAAAATCCAAACAATGAACCTGAACAGAACGTGTAACCTTTTAAGAGGGATCAGTAACTGAAACGTTTGACCTGCGTCTAGAGAACTTTTAAATGTAGATCTTTACATTTTCCAACTTTGACACTGCACACAGGCAGGTCAGAGTGAGCTGCATCAAAACTAAAAGGCATCGCACAATTCTTTTCAGTACAAACACACTCCACTCATCTGGCTTCTTTTTTTTTTTTAAGCTACCTTGCAAGCACAGGAATATATTTGACATAGGACATCATTTAGTAAATGGGAGTGTGGTTCACTGGAGGAGAGTTGTGCGATGCTTTGACCTTCAAAATATTACCAAGGTTCTTTTCTCCATTCACTACACCTTTGATGAATACCTTCAATTCATAACTGTCATGCTCACGTTTGTCTCCATCCATCAAAAAGTGATAATAGTCAACATATTATTGCACTGTAATTCAAAGCTTTGAGAAAGGAAATCTTTCCTTTGTGTAAATACCTTGAAAGGAGACTGACACAATAAAACCACCTGTACAGTACAATATAATAGTACTAGCCCAGAAACAAACGGGACTTCTTTTTTTTTAAGCTTTTCTGTTTGTAGTGAACACTGTCGTTGTTTGTGGCTTTGTTGTAACGGAGGTGTTATTGTGTCCACTCCTTCCATTCCTATTTTTTTGTTTCTTTGTTCTCGTACAATTGGACAGTTAACATTTTTAACCGGTAAATGAAGCAAAGAATTTCTTGTATGACTTGTCTGTTCAGAGTTTAAACTGGAATTGAACTGACTCAACTTGAAATTCCTCAAATACTGCTTAAATTTAACCATTTTACAGAATTCTGGCTGACTCACTGCAGGTTTATGACTCTGTGAACAATTCATACACCCTTTTAAAAAAGGAATTTCAAAAACACACACCCTTTTAGTTTTACGGGAGGGCACTGTTTGTCCTTTTAGTGGATTACATGGCAACATACAAACACTCAAGAACCATACTAGTGTACCCCATGATGCAGAACACACAGCATGCAATAGTTACTGACATACAGCAGATTTTTTTTTTATTCCACTTGAACTTAGTGTATTGTGATTTTTTTTTTTTTTTTTTTTAAGATGCTCCACGAACCACAATCAT
This sequence comes from Stegastes partitus, assembly GCF_000690725.1. Taxonomy (NCBI): domain Eukaryota; kingdom Metazoa; phylum Chordata; class Actinopteri; family Pomacentridae; genus Stegastes; species Stegastes partitus. Next base: position 649,847 of record NW_007577755.1, on the reverse strand, counting down.
GACCAGATAGTCCTCTTCACTTTTTGCCAGAGCTTTGGCAGAGGAATCCAGGAACTGCTGGGAGAAATCACAGGGAGGGAAAGCATGAAGAACCCCTGTGTTGTCTTTATCTCTGCTTCCTCCCACGGGCAGGCTGATGACTCCAGCTGCTTGTTTTTGGTTGAGGTAGGACACCAGGTTGCGAAGCGGCCGTTGGGTTGAGGCTGCAGGGTCGGATGAAGATGTATCCTCGGTGGCTCCAGGAACTGCCAAGAGGATGGCATAGCCGCCGGGACCTGCCACCTTGATGCGCCGGGACACCTCGTCGAGCTTGGGTTGGTCCAGACGGAGACGCTGCGTGATCTTTAGCTCGCTCACCTGCCTCCCGGTTGTGCTGTCGACAAGCAGGTCGCTGGCTACGTTGTGGTCACCCTCCAGCAGGTGCATGTTGGCTGGGAAGTTGCTGTTCTTCAGTAGCAGCATGCCGTGCCAGGCCAAACTGAGTTTTGTTCCATCGGGCTTGGATGGCTGGCCTCCCTTGGAACTGCTCTCAGAACGTTCTCTTTTGGCTGGCCCTTTGCCACCATCGCCTGCTTTGCGCTTACGCTCTCCAACTACTGAAATGATGTTGCTTGAAGGTCCTTTGTCAGAGAGGCTCTGGCTTTTGAGCCTCCGTTCAACCCCTGCTCGTTCCATGCTAGTGTGACGTTCTCGGGCTGGGGAGGCTCTCTCGCCCCTCATAGGGCGTTCTGAGTCACTGAAGCGCCCTCCATCTCTGCTGCTGCCTCCAGGGCTGCCATCTGGAGAAGCACGTCTACGCCTTACTGTCCTCTCAGTGCTGTCAGGAGAGTGGTCTACATGACGCCCGTCCTCCATTACACGCCGCTTGCGTGCAGGTTCTCGGCCCTGTAGCTCTCGTTCCAAAGACCAGGGCTCTCGAGTCCGCCGCTCACGTTCCAAATGTTCTAGAGGCTCAAAGGGTGAGGCACGTACCCGTTCACGAATAGCCGGGTTGGGCCACTCAGTTCCGGGAAAGAGCTCCCTCTCCCTGAAGTGAAGCGGCGGTGGAGTCCGTTCCCTGACCCTGAGAGGTTCAGGTGTGGCACGGTGGACAAATGACTCAGTCACCATGTCAAATGGTGGTATTGGGAGAGGCTGCAGAAACTGCTGCTGGTAGCGATGTTCAGTGTCGGCAAAGTCCACTCTGAGTCTTCTCTCTGGACCTCCCAGTGGGAAGCCCCTCATGTGTGTGCACGCTGCTTGTGCAGCATCTAAACTTTCATACTGAATGTAGGCCCAAGTGTCCCCCTTTCTATAGTCAATGGTCCTTATAGTGCCAAAGCGATCAAACTCTCTTGCTAGTGCAGCTAACGGAACCCAGGGTCCAAGTCCACCCACCCACAGGCGTGTGGTGGGTGTAGCTTTCCCATAGCCTATCTTTATAGGGTTGCGGCCCACTATTTTGCCAGACATACTAAGCTTAGCACGATGAGCCATATCAAGATTCTCAAATTTCAGAAATCCATATGTGCTGGTTTGCCCCCGTGTGGGTCTCTTAATGTCCACTTCTGTTATGACCCCAAACCGGTCGAAAGCCCTCCTCAGGTCTGCTTCTGTAACAGTTATGTCCAGGTTGCCTAAAAACAACGTCCTATTAGCTCTTTGGTCATCTTCTGGAGAAATAAAATCCTCTTCGCGAAAAGCTGCTCGCTCTGCAATGAAAGCGGGCCGTGCCCTGGCTTCAAACAGGGCGAACTCCCGGTCCCGCTCCAGCTCTCTGGGTAAAGGAGGCGGTGGGGGAGGAGGCAGCCGTCCCAGGGCCAGCTGCTGCAGCCGGTAGTCTCTGTATCCGAGCCCAGTGGGCGAGAGGGGTCTCTGCAAATGTCTATGGCTCTGAGCTGCACCGTACAAGTCTCTCTCCACGGGGGAACGGCTTCTCCTCCTGTTGATGTAGACCGCCTCGATCTTCAGCGGCCGGTCGTACAGCACCAGCCGGCCCCTGGCGTGCTTCGCCGCTCTGGCGTCCTCCGGCTTCCTGAAATTCACGAACGCGATCCGCTCGTCGTTGCTGCGGCTTATCTTGACGCTCACGTCTCCAAATTTCTTAAATTCATGAAACAGTCCGTCCTCTATGTCTTCGTCGCTCAGCTGGGTGCCGAGGTCGCTGATTTTGAGCGTTTTGTACTCACTCTCGGCGCTGGGCGGCTGGACGCGCTGCTCCCCCCGTGAAGTGGTCCTCGCTGCGGCTAAATCCAGCGTTAGGCTCAGGTTGTGGTTTTTACCGACGGAGCTAGCAGCAGCAGACTGACAGCTGTGATTATTTCCAGTTCTACTGTGACCGTCAAAGTCTCGGTCTCTTTTCTCGCCGAGCAGGCTCCGTCTCGTCGAGCCGCCGTCGCTCTTCGTCGAACTATTTCCATTATTACTCCCGCTGGAAACGGACAGAGCCCCCATTTTCTTGCTGGTCGGGTGGCATCCTCCCCTGTCTCGAATATCGTCCAAGGCCCGGGAGCGTTTTTTAATCGGCGACCGCTCTTTACCTTTCATCTCAGCCCACTCGGAGTCGACCGTCGGGGACCTTGGCCTTTTTTTTAGTGCTGTTTCTGCAAACGGGTGCAGAAAATGATTGAAATGAAAAACGGATTTATTCACTGACCCTGCGGCAAAACAACAACAGTCGCCATTTTGTAAAGATTAGCGTGAAGACCCGCCCCTTCCTCCTGATTGGCTGAAAAGTGGGTGGAAAACTTGAATGCGCATGTCAATCACCCACTGAGCCACTGAGAAACAAAAAAGATGTTTATTTCTGTGTTTTTTTTAATGTGAACTGAGTGGACAGAATAACTGAAATACTTCACAGGAATCAAATATCAAACACAGCCAGTCATCAGTGAGTTGAGTCTTTAACAAGGTCTCCCAATACTGTACAGTATGAGCAGGAAAAATATAACATTTATTTAAAAATTCCCCATTCATCACAGGTCTATTTAAATGTACCAAAATGTTGCTATTACTTTGTCCATCTACAGACAGGTGACTGTTGGAGGCCAGATTCTGACACAAAAAATAATCTAGAATTTCCCAGTAGAAGAAAAAACATGATTCAGAGCAACAGACAAACCTTTTGCCTTTAATCAGGCTTAATACCACAAGGTGGCAGTATCTCTCAAAAAGTACAGTAGCCCTATCCTTAAAAATGTCATCTGGTAGATAAGACCATTGTTTTCTTTCTTTTCTTTTTTCTTTCTGTCTGTTGTAATGTATTCCTTTTAGATTTAATTGACTGTTGAATTCAGTTTCGGGGGTATACGTTCAAGGCAACTTACTGAACAGCCTGCCAGTGTTCATCTTTTATTTGAGTTCTTTTCTCCCTGTTTCCAAGTGAAACTTTGGTTTAAAGTATGCAAAAACAAAATAACACTTGGTTGAGGTCACCGTTTCTACCGACTATGTTTTGCACTTCTGCACAGCCTGTTATGTGCCGTCAACCCGGGGCGGCACTAGATGTTCTAAAGGGCTTTTTTTTTCCTGCAGAAAATAAACTGCTGCACAGATTTCCATTGATAAATGTCTTTAATCAGCTGAAACCACTGCAGCAGACCTTGCTGAACCTCACTCCACCGTTTTTGACTGAGCTGGTCACACTGTGCCGGCACATTGTTTAGCTTAGGGCAGTGTGTTGAATACAAGTATCTGTTGGGTCACAATAGCTGCACTTTGAGTCCAAGATAAATCTTGTTGAGATCAAAGCTGGGAACAGTGGCCAGCAGGCAGCTTTACAGATTTTAATGAGCATTAAATCATATTTTCAGTCCATTAATGAGGCCTGGTATAGTAACTTCCAGACTTTAGTGACAGTCTTCACCCAATGACCCTGACAAACACAGTGATGCTGACTTAATACATGCTTCCAGCATCGCACAGTCAACATTTTTCATTCAATTCTGACAAAATATATAAAGCCTTTGTAGATATATTGAGTTAATACAGATCAAAGGTTATGCTACAGCACTGCAACTTTAATGAAAGCTTGATCAAAATGCACATCCCCCTAGGTAATTATTTTTAGTATTTTGAGACCTTTTATGTAAGTTGAACAAACCATACTGCACATTTGTTACTGTGAGCTTCTCTAGTACACCTGTCCTGACAGTGTTAAAGTATTAACAAACTAAAATCCCTAAGCCATCAACTTTCTGTTTTGTTTATGTGCAGAGATTAAATTAACCTGCTCCCTATGTAATAAATATCAGAATTAAACACTGTTCCACCATCTGCTGTTGCTTCAGCTTTCCTAAAGATGGCCATCTCCTCAATCCTTTATCCCTACTGACAGCTCCTCTTATCTTCCCCACTTAATCTGGGATTTAATCAGGGGGACTATGTAACTGCAGTAAGAGCTGCCGCCTCCCAGGGCCTGGCTGGAATTTGAAGCTGTGGGTGTGGAAAGTGTTTCTGATGGGTTTGTGCTTTCTTCTATTGGAACCACATGTTGGTGGCTCTTACAAAAGCCCGGCACAGAGTAAAGGAACGGCAGCTAATCCACTCCAGCGTGGCGCTCACGATGAAGCAAACGCAGACAAGAGATAGTCAGTATATTCCCCCCGAAAGCAATGTACACTCCTGGGGAGTGAGTGGAGCTCAGAAGGGCTTTGTCCAACAGTGGAACCCTTGTTTTTTAAAGATTTCAATGTTTGTCCATATGACATGAATATGTTGGTATTTAGTAATTTACACCAGATGGGATGGTACCATGCAATTCAATGTTTCCTTGACAATAAATTGTTTTGGAGTAAATCACAACGAGGAGATTTTCTGAAAACAATTATTAGGCCTGCATTCGGAATGCATGCGAGGCTAAATATGCCACAGAAGTGTATTAATGTCATATTCTGCCCCTGCACATGAATGATACGTATTTATAAATAAAAGCAGAAATCAGATGGCCTGGCTTCAGTGGATAATAATATCAAACAAAATATATTCTCGGATGCAGTAAATCCCATTTCTCCTAATAAACTGTAAGTCATTACTCAGATGGTCGGGTTAACCGCCGATGCCAGACGCGAATGAGAAATCGACGCACAGCCAGCCGTCTGCGGGAGACTCTCTATATCAATGGTGAAGTGTGGTCACTCGGTTAGCTTTTCCACTAATGAACCTGCCACTCTCTGCTGATACATGAAGTGTCACCTGAAGGCCTCTTGAAGTGAAGCCAAGTAGGCTGCACATGTACAGTCTCTCTGTACACTTCCCCACATATTTGTGCTCGTGGCAGCTACTGCCTGTAAAGCATATTTGCCTCACAACCACAAGTCATGTCCAGGCTAAAATAATTGTGGCTGAGATTGTTTTTGTTCCACTTTTTAATATCTTTTTCCCCCCAAAAAAAGTTTCCTACTGAATAAGACAATTGATTTAGATAGAGGCCTTTATTACAGGTCACACTATAAAGGACAAATTACATTAAGTGACATTTGGGATTAATACGGTAATTAGATTTATTTTTTTTTAACATGCTTAAATATTTTATCCTCTGGTCTCAGCATTTTGATATCAAAGTGAAGTGGACATAAGAAAGTTCCTGTCAGTACGTTGAGTTTCGTGCTCAAGTCGTCTCCTTAATGTTGATGAAATTCCTGCTCCAAAATATTCTGAATTGTGGAAAGTCTCCAGGTTGGCTTACATAAATGCTAAGAGGAAATATTTGAGTCATATGCTGAGGTGGGTGTGTATATCTGGGACTGTGTACGGGTCAGGAATGTTATATGCTTTGGCTCAGTCAGTGCATAATGGGGAGCTGGCACTGTTGTGGTCATGTCGGCCAGGAGAGGATGCTGCCCGGCTCTTTGGCTTTCATCCGCAGCGCCACCAGACCCGTCGGCTTGTAGTCAGCCTCAGGCCCCTCGATGGAGTGGGACCCGAGCCCTCCTGGGAAACTGTGGAGCGAGTAGAGGCCGTTGATGCCTGGATGGTGAGGCGGGTGGTGGTGGTGCGGGTGGCTGGGGGAGGCGGGCATGCCCATGAAGCCCTGCAGGTTGCTGTGGGGGTGGGGGTACGGGCTCATGCAGGACGAGGGGATGGAGTCGGCTCCGAGGACGCAACCAGCACCTGAGGCACCGCTTCCTCCCGAAGCCGCCGTTGGCCACAGGTTGCCCTGCATCTGGATGGGGAGAGATTGAGGATATTAGACATTTGGAATCCATCATACTTTGCTATAAACAGAAAATTAAAAAGCAAAGAAAAGCAAAAGGTTGGATTGAGTTTGTTCAGTTCCTGTAAAAAAAAAAAAAAAGCTCTGCAACCTCTGAGCAGGAACAATGCGACTGCTACAACAAGTATGCTAAATGAGATCTGCAGTGGCCTACCTGGTATGTATCATGGCGAGGGAGAAGAGAAATATCATATGTAGCAGCAAAGTGGTTGCGGACCTCCTGGATCTTCCCGTAGCGTTCCCGTTTCCTCCACTTGGCTCTACGATTCTGGAACCAGACCTTTCAAATACAAAAGCACGGCATAACAGCACATTTCTACAGATCTTACTCAAACCTTAAACCCTCTTTTGCTTATACTTATAAATTTTAAATCAAATATGAAGTCATTGTGAGAACAAACCTGAACCCGAGCCTCGGTCAGCTCCGTCCTGAGCGCCAGCTGCTCCCGGGCGTACACGTCTGGGTAGTGCGTCTTCTGAAACACTTTCTCCAGCTCCTCCAGCTGAAAGGTGCTGAAGGTGGTGCGATTGCGTCGCTTCTTGTTCTTGCCCGATAAGTCGATGGAGTCGGCGATAGAGTCTCCCTGTAAACCGCCGCCCGGCTCCTTCAGCTTGCCACAGCAGTCTGAGCCAATCCCGGGATAGCTCAGGGGTTTTGGGGCTCCTTTCTCCCTGACTAAGGCACACACAGACAAAGACAGACAGTTACCATTACACCACCATTTTTATTCACAATTCATCAGCATCACTGTGTAGTCTGATGGTTTTATAATATGCCACTTGTAGTTGTTTTCTGAGTGTTAAAGTCACAGTGTTGTTTCAACTTCAAATAATCAGTTTCTTTGTTTGTCTGGAAGCCACTATTATTGTTGCTGCACATTTTGGCCAGAATAAGCTTTTAAAAATGGAATGAAAAAATCTCAATTATGTCTTTCTGAGTAAATGACGAACATTTTCTGCACATGATTTATACAGATTCCTTTTGGATAGTTGCCAAAAGACTTGGGCAACCCAACAAATGATTTAGCAGCTTTTTACAGGGAAACACTGACAAATATTCATATGTATCATCAGATTTGATATCTTTTGAAATGTAAAGGATGAAGAGAACATGCTGTACTTTCAAACAGAAGAGGTCAGAGTTGGAAATCCAAACTCGTTGCCCCCACACAAACAACTGAATGAGCAGCCACTCCCCTTTTCACTGCCAGAGAAGTGATCTGACGTCCGTCTATAACCAGCACAGTTCCACCTTGATATCATTCTGGCACAAAGTTGTCAAATTTTAAAACCAATACATTGAAATTTTACACAGTTACGAATACATCAAACGTTTTGTTGGTGAGGTATGACTGAAAACCGTGAACGTTTTGCTTGTTTCTCATTTTGACTCCTGAGCTTAAAATGTCAAGAGGCTGAACTGTGAGACGTGTCTGAAAAGCAAAACACACACATGCAGTGAAAATTCATCTGATTAGCCTGGACAACTCTTATCTAGCACACAGAGAGCTGAGATGAGTTAAACCCACATTGCAATACGCAGAAAACGCGATAATTCAGAAGAGACGGTTTTTAGAGTCACCTAAACTTCATGGAAACTTACTGAATGATGACCACGACCACTAGGATACAACGCTGAAATGCACAATGAGATTATATCTGTTAAAACACATGATTGTTGGATTAATAATGCATACATTCTGGCCTTTGCATCCAGCAGAAAGGGAAAACGTAAAAGCCTTATTTTCCTTCCTGTTAACAGATGATGGAAATGGCGGCTCCCTCCTGCAGTGTTTGGACGTTGTTGTCCATGTTCATTACGTTTAACCCTGAGCTCCAAAACAAAACCACTCTCCATCTATCTGCAGGCACTCACTCACTGGGGGCAGCCGAGACACTACTTTGCTATTCTCCTAATTCAATATGGGGCCCCAACAGAGAACACTCTTCATTGCAGCATTAATTTCCTCATGTCCATTAGATCCAACCTTACACCACATGCTGAAAATATTCTCCGTCGCAAACAGGGGCCGCAGGACACTGAATAGCTTTTACCTTGTCAAACAGCCACATCCGCTCTGCCTCCACTCCAGTGTAACTGGAGAGCTATGTGAAATGCAGGAAAAGGCAAATAGGGGATAAATTCAGAAAGTATAGGAATATCATGCTGTGAGCGGTAGGATGAGTTCTAATGCGCTGCAATTGTCGTGGAGGGAATGTGGACAGCATTTTTCCAGACCTCTTGCTCTGCACATTAGGATTTTCAATTTGTGCAGCTTTCGCCTTGAAAACAAATAATTCATCCTTGTCCTTAACGAGCACTGAACTTTTACTGGTTTTGAATTGATCTTCTGAAGTTATTACAGCAGATGAAGAACGAACATTTAAAAAAATAAAAAGTCTCAGCCTCTTATGGGGAACATCAAGGAGTTTGTACAGCTTCACAAAATTACATAATTACGTGTGGGATTATTCGTTTTGTTCTCGATAATATGATTTTGTGATTTTATGAATTTGTGGCCGTGGTATTTTCTGTGTCCAAAAAATGAATAAAGTATGAAATTGAATGCGCCTGTGGGTATGTTTTCTCTGGAGTATATGTTGGCGGGTACGGCATCCATATAAAGATAAAATAAAATCTCTTATTGTAAACATCATATTTTAAAAATATATATATATATAGCAAGAAATTATAAAACATTTTAAAAAAATGTTATGAATAAAACAAACGCATTCAAGCCTTTAAACTCTGCAATGAAGAAAATCAAAAGAAGCATTACTTACTTTTTACATCCCGGTTTTTCCTTTTTTAATAAAATTAAATCCTATGTCCTTTTTTTTTTTAGCAAAAAAAAGTAAAAAATATATATTAACATAAATCTAAAATATAATAATAAGTCTAATTAAGAAGTTTTTCTTAATTTAAACTAATCAAGAAAAAACAGCCCCGAAAAATGCGTTCCATTTTGAAATTGCAAGAATCAAGAGTGAAACACGACACTACAAAACAAAAAAATCGTTCAAGGTGTGAAGCTGGTCAAAGGCTATTTCATGTGTCGGCCTGTCTCACCATCTCTAAACTTTCAGCCCAGTGTAGACAAAACAGGAAGAAGTGTCCACCTTTGAAGGACCGAAACTCGAAAACACACAAGTGAAGACTAGCGTGAGTAGCTACACACACACACACACACACACACACACACACACACACACACACACACACACACTCTATCTACTTTGCACATGTATGCAAAACCACACACACTTGCAGTAACATGCTGGAAATTACAAAATAAATTAAACTCGCTCCTACCAGTTATTAGTGATAAATGTGTGTGTGTGCACATCATGAGAGAGCTTTTTCTTATTTAAACAGTATTTCAAAGAAACTTTCTAAAAAATCCACTTTAAAAGAGGACAGCTGATATTGTTTTCACAAGTAATTGTGGGAAAAAAAAATCTGTTGAATCTATTGGCTGTCTTTGGCAAAAACTTGAATGAAACTGTTGTATATTATTCTGGACACTGATATCACAAAGACCTTATCAGAGCTGATATCCTCAGTTGCTTTGCAGAATCATCAGCACCAATAAACAAAGTGGAAGACCACATAATTTCTTCAGGCTTCGGTTCAAAATCCACATACGTTACTTTTCTTCCCAAGTTGGACGTTTGCGCTGTGACGTCTGACAGCATTTAAAGCACCAGCCTGCCTTCAGTCAGCTCTGTTCTATTTTACGTTTTTGTTTTTGAACTTGCAATGAGAAGCAACTTAAAGAAAAAGTCAAAATGCTAAAATACAGAAACATCAGGCTGAATGTTGGCCTGCAACACTGACTAGTCCTCCAATGACACACCCAACTTGCTGCCAGGATGACCTTTAACCTCTCTGGCTTTACATCAGGGACTGTCAAGTGAAAGAAAACCTGCTGACATTTTTATCACAAGCATGATTTTCTTTGCATAAAGTCAGACTTTTGTTTCATTATTGGCTAAAAAAGACACGATGTCAAAGTGTGCCAAAAAAAGTGGACAATTTGGTAAATTGATCCACGGATTTGTCTTTGAATTTCTTATAAAAAATGATTGATGACTGATAAAGATTGTAATCACATTTGACTTCTTCATTCATTAATTATTTTAATGGCTTGTCATGTGAGGCGTGGCCAATATTTAAAATTTCACAACAAAAAAAAAAGGGAAGACTGTCTTCTCGGACTAAAGAAATTCATGCGTAAAACACTTTAACGCCTTTTCAAATAACTCCTATAAAATCCAGAGTCACTTTCTATCACATGTGCTTTGTTTTCACTAAACGATAAAGAAAATGTAGTCATTATGATGAGTAGAAGTAGAACGTAGTGCTAGAATGACTCTTGTTGTTTTGGGCACTTTCCCTCATCGATGAGCGCGTTTTCTGCTTCATGTCTTTAATTTTTAAAAACAAACATTTTCTTTAACTTACCCTCCGTGTTGTTGTCATAAAACGCCGGTTTGCCGCTTATCGCTGCCCCTTTTTGATCCGGGTTTATACTCTCCAAGAACTTGCTGTGTTTGGACGGTGAGCCGGGCTGGTTCGCCGGCGCAGAGCCGTGCGTAAAGTCCGCCGCGCCGTCGCCAAACCTCCCCATGGCTGCGGCGTACAGATCCCCGCGCAGGCTGAGACGGTGAGGCAGAGGAGGAGGAGGAAGGTGCGAAGGTTTCTGCAGCTCATCGCAGGGAAGAAAGGAGCCGGAGCCGCCGTGCTCCAGTCCCGGTGAGTTTGCCGGCGTCCTTCTGCTGGTCTGCGAAGAGAAAGGCAAACAAGTCTCCGTCTCCATCTTACGGATCCAGCAAAGCGGGATAGACAAACAGCGACTGGGCGCTGTTAGCGTGGGCGCCTGAGTGAGAGGTTTTTTTTCTCTTCTGTGTTCATGTCAAGTGGGTGGGATTTAACAGATCAGAAACAA